>NW_014040471.1:92878-95615 GCF_001186125.1 Sphaeroforma arctica JP610 | reverse complement strand
ATTCCTCAATACTGACTTCTAGAGTACTGCCACGTTTTCTTTGTTTGGTCCAAGTACGACTTTCTCTCTCGGATCCACTTTTATAAATAACGTACCTCCTGAAAGACTGCAGGGCATTGTAGTAGCTACGCATGCAAGAACGTTCAAGAACAAGGTCATGCTCTCTCCGATCCTATTTTATCTTTTGAACCTAAAAAATAGTAATGAGTATCATTTTGCGGCTTATATGATTGAATATATGCTGATATCATCTGCAAAAGCTGTCTCCAATGTTATTGCTTTCGTCCTTCACGTAACTACAGCTACATTCAGATTGCGCATAGCATGCGAGAACTGCTACTATTTGAACCTCGTGTTGTTGTTCTTGTCTGATTTATTTATTTACTTGTATGACGTTTGATGCCTCGTTATTGTGATGGATTAGTATCTCTCTGTTTGTGGTTGCTCATTTTAGTTTGTACTCAGTTCACACAAATTCTCCTAACCTCGAGAAAAAAGACGTAGTGTCGATTCTGCCCACTGTATGCTGCAAAGTAGTTCACCAGATACTCCTTAGTGTTCAACGTGTAACCATCAACAGCTTTCCTCTCTAATCTCTTAACCTCGAGAAAAAGGACGTAGTGTCGATTCTGCCCACTGTATGCTGCAAAGTAGTTCACCAGATACTCCTAAGAGTTCAACGTGTAACCATCAACAGCTTTCCTCTCTAATAGCTGCCCTTGCAAATAACATACAATACACAGTCGTTCTCTCGTCTTGGATACGTCCTGTTTAGCAAATGCCTAGTAGGCACGAACCAATTTGGTTCCGATACTCCATAAAGCCATCGGTTTCAAAGTATCGGTACGAACACTCAGATATGACCAACCTTCTGTACAGCATCCTTCGAATCCCAGTACCTGTAAATAACAGAGAATCCACCCTAGGACACTGTTTGCTCTTTAATATTACACACTAATTGTATCTCGATTTAATATACAACGCTCATTGCATTGATTGGGCTAAACAAGAGTACTTTTCGGCTACTTGTTTAGTCGAACAGTATGCGGAGATTTGTTCAATAGTCAACTGTCAGCGGAACGGACCAAACTTACCCTGGAAAGGCAGACACTCAAACATTGCCGATGGTATGACATTCACCTATCAGTACCATCTTCTGCGGATCCTAAATAAATCCGATACCCAAACCTCGGTTGTCCGCTGCAAGCTTCATTACTAACATTTGGGCAATGGTTCGTCAGATAAGCCGTAGGTTTCATCGTATTTCGAGTATTTACTCAAGGTATTCGCGACCATACGAGCGTCTTCAGTTTTCTGGCGATCCGCCGGATCTGTAAGATGATCATCGTGGTACTCGATAAAAGCAAAGTCAATGATTTCTAATGTACCGGAAAGGGCCATATCAATCAGCACGTCTTTCTCGCTTCCTTCGATGTCTATCTTCATCATGACTCTGGGAGGATTGTATGACAAAAGGTCTTGTTCAGAAGCTCCGGTGTCCCGGGTGTTAACGATGTCCTTAATATATTTCACCAGGCGTATGATTTCCACTTTGCCTGTGTTGGCTTTTGACGTAACCCTTTTCTCAATCACTCCGCCACCCCACTCATAGAACTCCTTCGAATTGTCCGAGAAGTAACTGCCCTCGCCATCGTAGTCAGCTAGCCCTGTAGGGACTTTGAAAAATGTGCGATACCCACACTTGTTGTATGAGCTTTCAATACGCTTCAGGTATTCTGTGTGCTTTGCGTTTGGTTCAAACCCTACACTGCATACCTCGCGACGCTTGGCGACTTTGCCGAAGATCTTCTTGAAGAAAGTATTAACTGGCACGTCAGGATAAAGTTCTGGCTCATATAACTTCTGAACTTGCACACCACGATTCGAGCCACAATCTAAGTATACGTGGTAACATCCTTCGAGTTCGTTAGGCACGTTTTCCGAGTCGAGGGCTGTATTCTTCTTCACACCCTAAAAACTTTTCATTGGGGGGTGTGTATGCTCCGTAAGCTCGTTGTCGGGAGAAGAGGCGTTGAAATACGCGCTGCTGTCCCCACCCAGACACAAGCAAACGAAAATAAACACCAATAGTCCCCCAAAAACATAGTACAATACGTATGAAACTGAATTTTTCCGCTTGACCATCATTGTACACAACCACTTCTAGTTAGTTACTATGCAGCCGATAATATAGTCTTTGAATAATTGAAAGGCGCTATTTAGGTAAACAGATAATTATGTTCTTTCTTTGGGGAGGGGGGGGGGGGGGGAAGCCGTTTGGCGATCATTTTATTGGGTTTTGTTGATGGTTGCCAGGGCAGCCACACTTTTGTTCTTTTTTTTTTAGGAGGCTATGGGCCCAGGGCCGCCTATAAAAAATATGTACAGAGGCTATGGCTATGGCCGAACCCAAAATCACAAACCCTAAATAATCACATAGCCTTCTGAATCATACAAATCGCGGTCTTGTGCTTCATATTTTCTTTTTTATATATAAATCAAAGGAGTTTCTTATAAATAAAATCCATGCGTATGTCTTCCTCAGGGGAGGCTATGATGAACGCATATTTATGTAAAATACATATATACATATATATATACAAATACATATACATATACATATACATATACATATACATATACATATACATATACATATACATATACATATACATATACATATACATATACATATACATATACATATACTATATACTATATACATATACATATACAT
>NW_014040471.1:86553-89053 GCF_001186125.1 Sphaeroforma arctica JP610 | reverse complement strand
ACGTGTACTGACCACGTGGTTTCTTGCTCCTGATTCTATTAATAGTCGCTCGGTGTATGTGAGAGAGTGGCCCATCACTTTTAAACACAGTGTTTGTACCACGTGTACTGACCACGTGGTTGCTTTCTCCTGATTCTATTAATAGACGCTCGGTGTGTGTGAGAGTGTGCTGCCCGTCACTTTTAAAAACAGTATTTGTACCACGTGTACTGACCACGTGGTTTCTTGCTCCTGATTCTATTAATAGACACTCGGCGTGTGTGTGAGAGTGCTGCCCGTCACTTTGCGCAGGTATCGTACTTTCCTGTGCACTCGGACGAACTGACTCTCATGACCACCGACGAGGCATTTGCCCACACGTGCCTACTACACAGGTAGGTAAGATGTAATAACACACAACACAAACACACACGCACAAATATACACACTACTGCACAGGTAGGATGAACGCACACACAACACACACGTGAGGAATATACGGGTATGCACGAACACGTACACATGCTCAGATACATGAACAGACATATGCACATGTACATGAACTGACATACTATATACACATACACATCCATATACAAATACAGATGTATATGAACTGACATGCATATATACATATACATATACATATACATATACAAATACAAATACAAATACAAATGTATATGAACAGACTTACACGTATATATATACACATACGTATACAATTACAAATTTATATGAACAGACATACATATATACATATACAAATACAAATACAAATGTATATGAACAGGCATATACATATGCACATGCGTATACAAATACAAATGTATATAAACAGACATATATATATATATATATATATACATACAAATACAAATGTATATGAACAGACTTACACGTATACATATACACATACGTATACAAATACAAATCTCTATGAACAGACATACATATATACATATACAAATACAAATACAAATGCATATGAACAGACATACACATATACATATACACATACATACACACATACTCATACTCGTATACATGTACATACGAGCTATAACTCTTCTACTCCTCACACACTGTCACGTATCTCAACTATCTTCTACCAATCACATGCATGCCCACTCTCTCTCCGTAGTGTCGTGCAGAAGTTAGAGCAGAATGCCATAGATTCTTTCGTGTGGTGGGGGTCGCTGTTGGGCTCATACCGTCACCACGGTCCCATTCCGTGGCATCTGGACAACGACCTTCTGGTGGATGATAAACACCGAGAGAAGGTATGCGCACACACACGAGTATACACACACACGTGTGTACATGCACATGGATGTACACGTGCATGAGTGAATGAGGGTACAGCGTGTCTCTACTCTGTGTATATCTATACTGTAAGTATGTCTATACTTATATTATGTGCATATCTATACTGTAAGTATGTCTATATCTATACCGTAAGTACCTTTATACTTTGAGTACCCTGTTAGAGAGAGGCACAGATGCAGATACACTACGTGGTTGTGTGTGCAAATGTGCATGCGGGTGTAGTGCTCTCTCACATCACACCTCAAATGATGATCCGCTGCACTCGTCCCTTGACTAGTGAACTCGCATGGCATAAGGTGCCAGCTACACACACGTGCGTATCAATCACGTGTCCACACGTAAGTAACAACCTTAACTACCAATCTCATGTGCACACACGTGACATGTAGATGATCCCATGGTCTATGTATTCATTCAGTTGATGCTGTGTTGTATTGTTGAGGGTTTTAGGGTTTAGGGTTTTTAGTTGATGCTGTGTTGTATTACTGTGTGTAGGTGGTGCAGGTGCTACACAAATGGCGTCACGATGACTTTGGATCGTTTCTGTGGAAGTGGCACAGTGGCCGCGAAGGGGTCAACATCAAGGTGTGTGCACCTGCCCTACAAAAACAGGACAGGACACGGGACAGGCGTGTCCTGTACGGCCCACAATTTAGGGTTCAAGGTTCGATATTTTAGGGTTTGTTTGTAGTATCTTGTGCTATTGACCAGAGTTGTTAATGGAGATCTACCTACTACTATGCTCGGCATTGCGTGCGTGTCTAAAAATAGAAGCGCATCTAAAAATAGAACAGCAGTTGTCCGCCCCAGACGCACTAGTGCCCAACCGCATGCGGAGGTGCGATGTCAAGCCATGGCTGTGGGCTCTGACTGATATTGTTGTTTAGAGTTTTAGGATTTTAGGGCTATAGTTTCATTTGACACAGTGACTACGGGCGTACCAGCAACAGTGGCGCAGACTGTGGCCACGTCTGTTTGTTTTTGTTTTAGAGTATTAGATTTTAGTAAAATCGGTGGCAACGCAGGTCTGTTTTGGGCTTTTATTTTGAGACAGAACTTTTCAGTCTATTGCATAGCCTTGTCTAATTTAGAAGGCTATGTCTATATCAGATGGCTATGTATATTTACGAAGGCTGTCTATTTAGAAGGCTATGTCTATATCAGATGGCTATGTATATTTACGAAGGCTGTC
>NW_014040471.1:78782-81560 GCF_001186125.1 Sphaeroforma arctica JP610 | reverse complement strand
AGATGCTCATCAGAGCAGTCGCCTTCAACGCAAACGACTCGTTTGTTTTTGTTTATTTGTTTTTTTGGGGGGGGGGGGTTTCTGTGCCAACTAATGGATGCAACAAACAGACTTACTATGACATACTCACACATGCACTAAAGACCGGCTATAACATCAACACGTTCAAACCATAACATTAACACATATGAACCACAACGTTAACACACATAAACTATAACATTAACACATAAACCATAACATTTACACATAACCCATCACATCAACACATATAAACCACAACATTTACACATATAAACCACAACATTAACACATATAAACCATAACATTAACACACATAAACCACAACATTTTTACACATATAAACCATAACATTTACACATATAAACCATAACATGAACACGTATAAACCATACCATTAACACATAAACCATATCATAGACACACATAAACCATAACATTACCACATTAACCATAACATGGACCCATCCTCTGCCCATTTGCTACACCGCCTGTGTCTCTGCAGATGTGGTACAGTCGTGCTGAGCGCATCAGCCCCACCCACAAGTACCGTTATCCATTCCTGGACATCTGGTTCTACACAGTCGACGGCGACACTCTGCGCTTGAACTACTGGGTACGTCCACCATACCCTATACCCTATACTCTATACCTTAAACCCTAAACCCTTCAATACAATACGTCATACGCAGTCAGTCATCGCATTTAGCGATGGTGTGCTGTGTCTCTGCGTAATTGAGTGCTCTCGGTATCAACGTGTCAATTGCACACTATCGGTTGTGGTGTGTGTACATATGTCTGTGGTGTGGTGTATAACTATGGTGTGTGTACATATGCCTGTGGTGTGGTGTGTAATTTACATATGCCTGTGGTGCCGTGTGTGGTTCTATATCCATGCTCTTCTGCCGAAGAAGAGTCTCTGTCACTGCCTGACCCACTGACGCCCTTCACTTGCACTGGCAGAGACGGTCCTTTCTCATAACAAAGCGTGTGCATGGAACGTCTTCAATCCGTTTCTGTCACCACAGTCGTTAGTCACAGTGTCTCTGTGCGATCGTATCTCACTTCACTTCTGGACAATAGTCGTGTGTGTGTTTAAACCCTAAAACCTCAACACAGGCCACTTAAGCCCTACAACCCTACAACCCTACAACTCAGACGGAAGAGGAGAAGGCGGGAGTGGCCTTGGCTCCTGTAGCCCCTGGATCTGCAATCAAAAGCTCTCGCCTGTACACTCACGAGAAGCACAAGGACAAATACGATGACATGCACACAGTCTATCGCAAACAAGGTAGGTGGATGTAGTGTAGGTAGATGAAACACAAAGACAGATACGATGACATGCACACAACACAGTCTATCACACACACGGTAGGTGAATGTAGTATAGGTAGATGGAACACAAGGACAAATACGATAACATGCACACAGTCTATCGCACACACGGTAGGTGGATGTAGTGTAGGTAGATGGAACACAAGGACAAATACGATGACATGTACACAATCTATCACACAAAAGGTTGGTGGATGTAGTGTAAGTGAATGGGGAGCACAAGTAACTGTACGTGAAGTAGAAGTAGTTATGAGTATTTAGAACAATAGGTTCGTTCCGCCATCACTCTGTCGAAGTGGTTTATATATATATATCAATCACTCATATATATGCACCATTCGAAGTAGTGTATATATATATATATATATATATATATATATATATATCAATCCCTCATATATATGCACCATTCGAAGTAGTGTATATATATATATATATATATATCAATCCCTCATATATATGCACCATTCGAAGTAGTATGTATACATAAATCACTCATATATATGCTACAGTCAAAGTAGTCTCTATATATATATCAATCACTCATATATATATGCAACATTCAAAGTTTTCTATCTTTATCAATCACTATATATATATATATATATATATGTGTGTGTGTGTGTGTATGTAATTGCCTCATCACCGCCATGATTCCCCTGCCCCAGACTTCCTTCCTTTGGTGAAACGGTACTACGGTGGAGCGTTAGTGGGTGCGCCTGTGAACTCTGCACGATTGCTGTATGACAAGTTTGGCAACTTTGACGTCTCTTGTTTTCTCGGGGGCTGGAATCACAGGTATGTGAGGGCTCGTCATACATAGATATAGAATATCCTAGTATCCAAACCCTAAACCTGAATCCTCTAGATATACGTGAGCAGCTAGGATTAAATCAGAGTAAAGGTTTAGGGTTTTTAGGGTCTAAGGTTGTGGGACTACTGCCGTAACTGGCCGGTCCCATTACAGCGCCCACAGGACAGGGCCATTTTGTTGTGTCGGTGGTGTCTTCTGAGGCACTTGTGGGATCCATCCATCCCACTCTTCCGCACCCGCATCATGTGGCATTGTAGGCCAAGTTAGTATCTAATATTGTAGGCCAATTTAAAATCATCTCACTCGTCTATCGTCTGAGTGAGATCATCGGTAGGTCGCATAGAGCCAACAGGTGACCAGACACTGACATACAGTGTCATATGGTCACAGTATATGACATATAGTGTCATATAACCACAGTATATGATATACAGTGTCATATAACCACAGTATATGACATACAGTGTCATATGGTCACAGTATATAACATACAGTGTCATATAACCACAGTATATGATATACAGTGTCATATAACCACAGTATATGACATACAGTGTCATATAACCACAGTATATGACATACAGTGTCATATAACCACAGTATATGAT
>NW_014040471.1:66859-78762 GCF_001186125.1 Sphaeroforma arctica JP610 | reverse complement strand
AACCACAGTATATGACATACAGTGTCATATGGTCACAGTATATGACACACAGTGTCATATGGTCACAGTATATGCCATACAGTGTCATATAACCACAGTATATGACATACAGTGTCATATAACCCTACAAATACAAGTTTATCTGTCTATTCATATGACATTTACATATACATAAGACACCCACAAATATAAGTAAACTTATATGACAATTACATACAATACCACACCTGCAGATACAACTATTCATGTTAGGTTGCAATACCCTACCCACACTTATTCTACCATTCGGAACATAAATATCCTCCTCCCCTCACCCCCAATACTCAGCTCAACTCGCCTACCTCCTCTCACACAGACCCTAAAAACCCTAAACCCTAAACCCAACACTCCCCGTGCCCGTCACTTCCGCAGGAAAGAGGTGTGGGTGGCCTCTCGTCCGTTTGACTGCTGTGCGGTCTATGGCCGTGTGCCGTTTGTCGAGCGATCACATGTGCATAGCCACGACGGCACCTTACTATTGGTAGAGACACTCAAGGCAAACAACACCACAGTACACCACCTACTCGTGGATCAGCACCAGCGTATGGTATACATGCCACCCTAAGACACACACAACAACACATGACACACATAACACACAACACAAAACAACACATGACACCACCTTTCTCACAACTGCAATGCCATGTCAATTGGTAGGCATATAACTGTGAAATGTATCGGTTACCTTGGGCTTACTTTAAGTCATACCTACCACATACCCTCACCTACCCTGCCCATGCATATGCACCTGCGGGTGGTGTACATGCCACCCTGAGGCGTATGTGTAGATCATGGCAGTCGGTGGTGCTAAGTGGGGTGGCTAAACCCTGCACGATGTTACCAAAACCCTAAAAACCCCGTTACTACACACATGGCCAGTTGTGCACATGTGGTCGTGGGGATTGATGAATTGGCTGAGGCAGACGAGCGCCCATGTGATGAGTTATTTACCTACCCTATTCAACCCCGTTGCTAGGCACATGGCCTGTTGTGCAACTGTTTACTGCCCCGAAACGGCGTGTTTTCGGGACAGGGCCGTCCCAGGTGCGGGCCTGTTGTCATGGCAATCGAATGTTTTGGTAGGATCAGTTGATACGTAAGTGTGCGCGATGGAAGGGCAATAGTAGTAGGGCTCACTGAAGCAACACGACCCGCGCCTTGGTTGGTGCTGGATTGATGGATGGATGTCACACACTGATACATGCTCATCAGTCAGATTAGCAGCTGAGCGAACAACTGTGCATTGGATCGGCCCGTTCCTGTTACCAACTCCTCTCCGAAAACATGCAGCAGCCCTTTCATTAGTCAGAATGTATGCCACTCACTAACAAGCTTTGTGCGACTATGACAGTGTCTGTCACGAGCAGACGTAGGAGCCTCCATATGCCACTTACTAACAAGCTGTGTGCAAGAAGGGAAAGAATCGCTGGGCAACCCTTGACATGGGCTGCAGTGTCGATTGGCGAATCCAGGAGGGCCCATGTAATCACGGCCTCGCACATAAAGGTTGTACAGAAACGTAAATAGTATTCGCGACTGAGAATTAAAGGCTGTATACCATTAACGGATTGAGCTTAGTCCCATAGCCTATCCTCATAACGTTTTACGATGCAAAGTAAAAAAATGTCCAGTTCTTAAAAAACAAAGAAGAAAAATTATTATAAAATTATAAATAGCTCGAGTCTTGTCTGTATATTTTAAAATATGCAGAGTGAGTGACTCTGATAAGTGAGAACTCGAAGTCTCAAACTGCCAAAGTAGTTTTTTTTTTGTTGCTTTTTTTTTAAAACAAGTCATAGCGAAGTTCTTCGACTGACGACTGACTATTAGCCACAGGTGAAAGACTGAAAAGTGAAAGGCCACAAGAAAAAAGTGAAAACCTGAAATCTATTGAGTGAAAGCTACTCGTGAATTTTATTGGTCAATTTTAAATATCAGATTTCAAAACATGAGTTACAATTGGATGGCATTCGATATTTGAATACACAACATATTCCAAGAAATATGTTTATTTTTAAAAAATGAACTATGGGAAAGTCAAAGGGGTTTCTCTCTCTACAATACTCAGTAGAGTTACTACTCTCTCTACACAGAGGGAGAGTGAGTAGAGATGCCTCACGCGCAAACTCGTATCACATCACATGGTGATACCATTAGAAGGCTATGATCACATGATGACAGTGCTTGTTTGAAAAATGATCAAAAATTGCATACACTAGTGTAAATACTGCTTAGATTGTACGACTAAGAACAATTAACGGCTACTACTAGTGAGTAGTGTAATTTAGTGTCATACTTGTATCGTATTTGCTTTAATATTAGTGCATCCACTACTTCACCACTGGAACACTCACGTGCTTGGATAGTCGCACACAGTATAGTATATCCTACAAGCTTCAGTTTTGTGCATACCCTAAGTTTATGACGAAATACATACATAGCGCCATGTCGCAGTATATGCCTGAAAACTTGACCCAAAGTATCACCAAGACCATGAATCAATATCTGCCTGTGCGACTCACACAATACGCACCGGACATGGCAGCCCTGAACTATCGCATTCAGGCGAGTATTCCAACTTACAAAACCGTATCCAAGTACATCCCCACTTACATCGCTGATGTTATAAACGCATATACCAGTGTTCCTGCCGACCCGGATGAAGCTTTACCGTACACGTGGCATCCGATCGATGAGACAAGCAGAAATGTATGCACCGTGGGCCCTAACTCTGCGCTGTTCAACTGCTCCAGAGAAAAGCTATTTGAGCATATGCCCACTCCCGAGTTTGCTAAGGCTGGACTGAATCTAGATGTTGTTTGGCTCACCCCTATAGGTATGCATGTTTTGATATGTGTTGTCTTTTGTATATATACATATTCAACGCACGTTGTCGAACTTTAGCTATGTCCGGTATATATATATATATATATATATATATATATATATATATATATATATATATATATATATATATATATATATATATATATATATATATATATATATATATATATATGTGTGTGTGTGTGTGTACACATGTATATGGTATATATATATATATATATTTATATATATTATATATATATACATATAAATAAATATATACATATATATCTGTATATATATATATATATGTGTGTGTGTGTGTATGTATATGTATATATAGATGTATAGATGTATATATATATATATGTATATGTTTGTGTATACATACATGTATTTTTTCAATGTTGTCCGTTTTGATGTCGATGTCAAGTTCGAATCTCTGTAAAAATTCCTTGTTTGACCAATAAAAAAAGACGGAGTCTGTGGTGATACCAAAACTATTCTCGCAATACATTCACCGCGCCTTATGGACCTAAAGGCATGTCTCTGGTGTTGACAAGGTTACGCTGTACCTCACCTTATGGACCTAGAGGCATGTCTCTGGAGTTACCAAGATTACACTGTAGCCTCATCACCAACGTGCCTCATTGAATGCGGCTTACTTTACCCCATGAGTGATCCCTTGAGTCCCATCTGTGGTACAGTCTATTGCTATGATAAGAGATCACATGCACACAGCGGTGATTGCAAGGGGTGTTCAGTATTGGCCCAACCCCTATCGTCCGTTGATACTTATATGATTGACGCATAAGCCTGACAGTGCCTGAGTTCATTGCTTGCTTGCATATCCGTAGTATTTGTGTATTTGTATGTATGATATATGGTTATGGTTATGTGTACATATACGCGTATAGGTATTTATGACATTAACATTTTCAGTGCGGATCAGACATACCTAATTCTTCTGTATCCTCTCATTCCACGAATGAAAGTTCTGTATTTGGCTTCCAGGTATCTTTACAAGTGATCGTACATGTGTGCACTATAATATCATGTCTTAGACCGTAAATCTATATTCCGACGATTCTTCCCTTGTAATACTTATCCATTTGTTTGACTCGACGTACATGTTCGTATTTGCATTTTGCATGGGCGCTTTTCTCGTCCCTAATAATAGTATGCACTTGTCAATTCGGGCAAAAAATTGAAAAGACAACGTATATATATATATATATCTGTACGTGTGTATGTGTGTGTAAATTAATATGTATTCAAATATATCCACATATGTATATATGTATATATATATATATAGATATCTATTTGTCTGTTGTATATACATATGTGTATATAGGTGGGTGCGTGTGCGTGTCTATATATATATATATATATATATATATATATATGTATATATATATATATATTAGTAGTATATATATATATATATATTTATAGGATATATATATATATATATGCAATAACTATCATATGTATTTGCATATGTCTGTTTCCTGAAAATATATTTAGGTTTTTGAGCGTATGTATTGCTTCTAATTGTCAACCTACAATTGTCTCTATAGGTTGTCACACTTGTTTATATGCTAGAGAAGTATCTACGCTCTAATATATTCACCCTTGCGTATTTTAATATATATGTGTGTATATATATATATATATATATATATGCGTGTGCGTATGCGTGTTTCTTGATGAGTAGTAATTGATTATTAAAGTTGAGCATGTCCGCAGCCGTAACATCAATACTGGCGCTCAAGTGTATGTTTTTTTAACACTTGGCAACCATATAATCGTTCACGAGCAGTACGTCCGGTATGTATGCTCTGATCCAGCATATGATTGAATGCAAGAAGTTTGCTATCGTAAAGCATTGAGGTGTCCGTTCCTTGACCAGTCTCCTGTATGTGCACATGCACGTTGTTAACCTGCTGTGCACTCGTACATGTGGGAGCTTTCGTTTGTCGCTGTACATGCGCATGTGATGACTTTGTTATACTGTGTTCGTTTGTTGTGCGAAGTGTACCCCCAAACCCCATCATATCACTGAATCAGTTTTACTGGATAACTGAACACTGTACACCCCCAAAGCAGTTGTACTAATACATTGCACTTTGGACTGTAGGACCTCAAGCCAGACGTACGGTGCAACTAGGCCCAGTGAAAGGCGAGGAACAGTTTATCGGCATGCAGCACAACGAGTCAGTATCGTTCTATTTTAAGAGAGCGTCATTTGATTGGTTTAAATCCTTCGCGGAATACTGGACTGTGGAGGCGGTTGATGAGCACACCTCCAGGCTCACATGGGTAGTCAAGTTTGAGATGAAGCGATACGTCTTTCTCTCTTGGTTTTTCAGTCTGTTTTTTAGTCTTATTCCGACTGGGGTGTTTTGGAACATGCAAGGTTACATGTATCGAGCAACCCAGAAATCAAAGACTATGTGAAAGTAATAAAAGACACATACTTAATGGTAGGATACATTGTGTGGGCGGGTGCATGTTTTCTCCGACGTCCTCATGTGGTTCACCTCGTTGATCTGTAAGCAATCCAAAAGTAGTTGGGGCTTTAACAGTCACCTTTTGGGATCGTATATTGGAGAACGAAGATGAGGGGAAGACACGACAGCGAATGTAGTGTAGAGGCACATGCTTTCTTGGTGTAGTTTGATGTAGTTCTACTTGTTTGACCCACGAGGACTCGAGTACTAAGTGTGGTTGGAGGCATTCACACTTAGTTTGGCTTCTTCTTCTAGGCACATGTATATATGTTCATATATATATATATATCTATCTATCTAAATGGAAATATATATCACTCTATATATATATATATATATAGTAGTAAATGTGTTATATATATATGTGTGTGTGTGTATGTATAGATGTATGTACGTGTATAGATGTATGTACGTATGTATATATCTTATATATTGTAACTTGTGTGTGGTCCACGGGTAACGATGAGACATTTAGGACTGTGTGTGAGCAATGAATGCTCAGATGTATGAGGGTTAGTTATGTGTCGGAATGTCAATGTTGTGTGTCGTGTAATATGGGCTTTATGCGTGCCCGTTATTGGTACATATGTACCAATTGAACTGAGTGATGACATATGTACCAATTGAACTGAGTGATGAATGGTTGTAAAGTAATGTCAAATATTGGCGTTAATTACAAAGTAGTGTCAAATAGTGGCGTTAGTTGCAAAGTAGTGTCAAATAGTGGCGTTAGTTGCAAAGTAGTGTCAAATAGTATTTGGCCAGGGACGGTCTACAGAGGAGATTGCAAACTAGCGGATACATAGATATTCTGTATCAGTATCCAGAAGAGACTGATGGTAGACTAAATTATCAAGCATGGGTATATAAGTTAGTGTTATGAGATGATCAGTCTTCATAATCTTGCAAGCTATTACACTACTTTGACCAATATAATTTCATTCTCAACCATTCGTAAA
The DNA here is from genome assembly GCF_001186125.1 of Sphaeroforma arctica JP610. Classification (NCBI taxonomy): domain Eukaryota; class Ichthyosporea; order Ichthyophonida; genus Sphaeroforma; species Sphaeroforma arctica. The sequence continues at coordinate 72,419 of NW_014040471.1, read as the reverse complement.
CACAAGTTTCTCAGAATACACACATACATGCACATATTAAACTGCCACAATTATGTATTGGTAATTCTATGCGTGTTGCTTTGCAGCGGGTCGGTCGGTGATGTGTATGTCCATGTACGATACCTGTAAGCTACCATGTCATTACATGCGGAGCTGTTGTTGGCCCCATAGCGTGTATTAAGAAAAGCATGAGCTACCATCCTTTGGGAAAATCAGAAGACATCTGTACGTCTAAAACATTGTACCCGTGTGCTGTGTATGGTACTAGAACAGATTGCTAGAGGCCACAGATATAGTGTATGAAGTGGTGATAGTGAGCATGAACAAAACAGGTAGTTGTACGGCTGCCACAATAGCACAATCCTTCAACGGATTAGCTATGCCCTGATGAAGGGATGGGCATCACACTCCTGTGGGATCTCCCTACGGGGTAATATAGTGAGGCTAGATTGATGAAATCGGGAGTAGAGATTATATTACAAGCAGACCGCAAAGACTCTTTTATAGTAGTCGCAATCACACGATGATATTATGCAGAATTCGTCGGCTATCACGTCGGATTATAAGTGTGAGATGACGTTTAAAAGATACAGAATCTTGAACACATAGATTCTGCAGTAAAGAACAATATATACATTGAATTGAGTACCTTGCCTTCTGAACAATGACTCATGTTTTGCCCTGAAAGTTTTCGAAAGAGCATCACAGTACCGCGACGGCTATACTATAGTATGGCGGGTAAGTATGTTGGGTAATCTTCGCTCTTTCGAGTTGGACTGTGCCGAATGTGTCTGGTTGTTGTAGGTATAGCATAGTAAATCGGGCTCATGAATTTGTATGTAGGCCGTATCAGACTCGCCCAGAATGAAGAGGGGCATATATCACGGGACAGAACCTTTGTTGAGTGCACCAACCACCACAGCGTGGCGGATTCTATTTCATTGCGATCTACTGTTCGTCACTACATAACACGAAATTCAAAGTTCAAACAGTGGTTCAGCTTTAATAAATTTATCTTCATTGAAAGGTGACTATAAAATCTTCAAGAACGAGATCGAATCTTTTCAAGTGCAGCGACCAACATTACGTGGCGGTTTTCATTCCATTACGACATATTGTTTGTCACTTCATAACACGGACTTCGAAGTTCAGTGATTCAGCTATTAAACTAAAAATGGACATTGAAAGACGATTATAAAATCTAAAATAACGAGACAATCTTATTATTTGCACTGACCTCCACAAAGTCCCGGATTTTATATCATCACGTTAGATTTCATTCCGATCTACTATTTGTCACTACATAACACAGACTTCAAAGTTCAGTGATAGGCTTTTAAATTAAAAAAAAGTACAGTGAGAGACAACTATGAAATCTAAAATAACGAGACACAATCTTTTTAATTGCAACGACCATCACAACGTGGCGGGAACTAACTAACCAGATTGATTCCACAAGGGGTCGAAATACGAGTCCAAAACCACGTCTCTGACCGCGAAATCTAAAGGCTTGGACCTGTTATACTCCAGATATCAGATAATAATAACGAACTTTAAAGGTATTGGCAAACTGTGTGTATCAGAGCAAGGAGAGTTAACTAGCAAGTACTCAACCAGCAAGAGCTTTCTGTACCAATTATTGTTGGCCCACTGAACAGATCTGCACGAATCAGTTGACACGTTCCCGTTACCCAGGTGTGCTTTCAGCTTTTTAATTTTTGGCACAGTTCATACACTCCGCTGGGTTTCTAATAATCTATTATTTGTCACTGCATAACAGATTTTAAAGTTCAAATAGCAATCCAGCTATATAAAGATATACGTTGTGAGCCAACTATTAAATCAACAACAACTAATATATAAATACAGTAAACTTAGGTTTGATCATTGCCCCCGCAAATCGTATATATTGCTATAGAAAATATGAATGTCAGCAAGTAGTAAGTGGTGACCTTAAGTACTATATACCAATGGTTACGGATAAAGGGCTGGCTTTCTGAACCAATACCGTGGGTAATTGTGTTATTATGTGTTAGCAAAATAGGTTTATTATCACAAGCAGTACAGTTAACATAATATAATATTACAATATCAAAATGCGGAATTTAGCTTGTACCCATAATGCACCCATGCAGCATTGAGAAATCGTTAGCATTATAATGTATTTTGAATATAGATAATTGCTCCAGAAACTCTCGTCGTAATGTAGTAACATGTGGCCAGTTCATACAAAATGTTGAACAATCTTCGATCCTCCACTCATTTGTAGCGAGAATATTTGTGAAAACGGAAAGATTCCTCTTAAATTACACATTAATACCTAGGTGCTTCGTCCTAACCACAACTTACATTGGTGTTGTTAGGACAGAAGCAGTCGTACTATTTGTCTTGTTCGATCGGAAATGTTGGCTGTTCCCCGTGCTATGAGTAGTATGTAGTTCTACTCTGACTCGTTAATATCAGGTTCCTATTCAATTGTCATGCGAATGCCATTAAATCGGTCACATGACGCTCTTGTGCTTACTCGTTAAATACGCTACGATGAAATGAAACATATTGTCTCGTGCAGATAATCGTTTGCCAAAACTCGTAGATTGTAAATACCAGTGTGTTGCAATTCATAAAGTTCTCATACGGGTTGATTCTCCTTCACGGACTACATATCAACCAGACACGTACGGACAAATTTCCTTCAATTACGAAGGCATCTCATTCGCCCAGAGCTTTGGACTTTAGCTTGTGCGCTAGATTACACTTTATAAGATGAAGTTTGTGTATAAAAACATATACAATGGTGAGTTAATATACTGATTACTACTTCGTTTGTGTTTGTGCACTACACCACAACACTTGCATATAAAACCCAGCACGTGGTACACTCATGCACTTATTTTTTTGCCACGATTCACGATCCTGCGTACATACTAAAGTACTCAGTACCCTTATTATACCACCTGTGGTATTTTAAAGCGCCATGGGTAGGTATTTTAGGACATGTAGGTATCGTTTCGTACAATCGATTGGCCTTGGACTGTCTATCAAGACTATAGTCACTTTACGATACAAGACTCCAATATTACCTTGGCCTTCATATCACTTTCACGCGTACAATCCAACCTGTGACGCTGCTACACTTTATATTAGACAATAGCATCATGCACACAAGTGTACCATATCTTTATCTTGACAGCAAAAATTCACATCAAGAATGGTAACTGTATGTATAAACAAACACGCACATATAGTAACAGACTTTTATGCAGATGTATCATCTAGCAGAATTTCTTTTCATAAAACTATATGATTGGATACAGTTACGTGTAGATCACCTATCAATAGCGGGGAATACGTTTTTCACCATTCGCAAACATAAAAAATATGATATAATCAAGTAAGTTTCGCGAGGGAGCCCGTGTAGATAACTAGTGTTCCCTCCATACTTCTGTTAGGATTTTAAATAGTTGTGGCCCCTGACTCTGTATGCTTCAAAGCAAAAAAAGAAAACAACGCAAACTGGAAATTTTTTTATGGAAGCGATAATATTATGTGTTTCAATTTGGGATAAGTTATTATATGTCTAAATGCACATCAGGCTTCATATTCATTGGAGAGGTTGTGGGAAGATTGAAGGAAAGTTAACATGAGCGAACTGAGTGAACTCGCATTTGCATCCGCTGATAACTGCTTCAAGTCCCACATACCATGGCCTCAGAAGACCACAACTATATGCTGAAACGTGCTTGTGGTGTCCACAGCTCTTTGTCCGCAGCTTTTTGTAGGCAATTCAACTATGGGCAGCTGGAAATAATGATTGTCAAATTCTTCTAATAATACGAAATTTGTTTCGCCGGCTACAACCACAGGCAATTGTCGTACTCTTAAGATAACCTATGCACTCTACTATGATGCAAATAGAATTTCCCAACCCACTTTATATACAGGTACAATAATGTGCGTCCCACCTTCTCGCTACCTCTACATGTGCCCTGATCAATAATAGACGGTTGTCCGACTATCTGCGGTGTTTTGGAAGTCGCTACGCAGATTTGAGATGTTTACGGATAGTGCAGATAGTACACTATCGGTACTCTATTGTACTAGTGAGACCCTCACTTGTAATTACCATTGCAAATAAAAGTTGGCTACATGACAATAAAATTGGGCTTGAGATATACGTGTACCACTAATATTATTCGTCGCATGGAAAGCGAAAAGAACTTGTTCACAGTAGTTGCTTGGCACGTGGACGGTGCTTAACAGTTCAGCCTTCTAGTATCACCTTATGGGAGAATTGCCGTATCGATACCATATTATAGATCAGTAAGTGCACTCAATTGACGCGAATCTCGGCTGTTCATCTAGACGGTGTATATTTAAGGGTTGCTGAGGAAAAAAGACCGAGAAACTTCTTTTAACAGGCTAAACAGATCCACGTTCTAGTGAATGATATACCCAACAAAATAAATATATATACATCAGATAGTTGCATGTCAGTGTGATATTCGAATTTTCGTTTCTGGCGCGCAATTATCATTCTTCAACTTGGATCAATTTTTTTTAAGACGATAACTTTTTCTGGACTACTTTTTTATCACGAGCCAAGGCCCTATAGTTTGGGTCATCGGAATGATTATCGTTGTCCGAACCAAAGTCTTCTACCATTGCATAAAGTCTCTGCTCTTTTGACTCCTCAGATTCTGGTGTGCTCGAAGAGGATTTTGATCTATCCTTTGCTTTCAACTACTCCATCAGATTTGACTTCACAACCACTGTACCGCCTGAAGCACCTACACCCGAGTCAGCCGTATTCTTACATTTCCGTTTAGATTTGACTCCCACAGACTGGTTGTGTCACCTCCGTTGACGCGGTACTCTCAGCTGGTGCAGGGGTGTTTGTTGTCTTGTTGGCGTGTACCGTAAACTCTTTCGATTTTGTAGCCTTGGCGACTTCCATACCCTTCGTACTCGCCATAGTAACGATAGCTTGTTACACTTTCTTTTTTTTTGGATCTTATTTTAGGATGCGAAAATGATGTGCACAAAACTACAATGATTTTCTGCAATACTGGCAACCAGACCATGATTGGGACGCGTATGAGAATCTGATGAATATTCCGCATGAAAACAGATATTACCGCAGGATTAATTCAAATACTTCTGTCTACTTGCATATGGTAGAGAGAATCCTGGCCCTGATGATCACCCTACTCTACGTAGGGAGTCAGGACTAATCTATCTCATACTATATGCCGCGAATCGCTATTGATTGGGATCCAATTGATATGAAGGGAAATCCTACGAGATCAAAAGATATGAATGACTTATTGAAAACCATTGAGAGGGCAGAGCTTAGGGGTGAGGGCAAGGCTGACGCTGTTAAACGTCCTATAGAGTACGATGTATTTCGTCAAATTCTTGCTATCATTTTAGAGAATAGGAATTTTCATAATGGTGGTCTGCATGCTCTTTGGACTTTGACATTTCAGCTTATATGTCGAGTGGATGATGTGACAAATATAAAATTTGAGGATTTGAAGCCCAATGACGACAATCCGGAGCT
>NW_014040471.1:33928-55382 GCF_001186125.1 Sphaeroforma arctica JP610 | reverse complement strand
GTATGTATGTATGTATGTATATATATATGATACGTTTCCCACCAAAATTTCTCGGCTTTAGATGCACGCCATCTCCCCATTGCGAACTTCGACATACACATATATCAGGAATACAGCTTTGAAAGATACTATCGAAACTAGAGTGCAACGAGCTTTACTTTGTGATATTTGTTGATCGATAACGCGTGCTTGACGTGACAAAATCCGGTAGTTTCTGTGTGTATGTGTGTACACTCACGTATGTCTTTTGTATTTGTAAATTTGTGTGCAAAATACCAGAAATTTTCCAAGTCTCGTGGTTTTTACATAATCAAAACATTGCAGGAAACCCCAATAGAATCGACCATGGTCTCTGATCCTTTCATTCCATTGGTCTTACTACTGTTGTACTGAGCGTTGTATATTTAGTAGATATATACATAGTAGCGGATATTGTACTGATGCCTTTATGAAAGCCTGCAGGACTAGTGAATAAGCGATAAGAAAAAATAACACCGTGTACGCACAGCATCGTACCAGATGCACTTGGCGTATTTCTCTGTGCTGTATTGAGTACAAGCTATCAATTTAATGACGACAACTACCATTCCTATTAATAGAAGACGCTCTTAGTGCTAGGTAAGGTTACCTGTCTATGGTCAGCGAATCATTAATATATTATAAGTGAGGCCACTCGTGGTGTATCATCCTAAAACATTTGTAACCGTCGAAGAAAAATATTCACAACTATAAAATAAACGCTGCTCCACAGTAACAACTGTAAACTTCGATGGATATTTCTATGTCTTAAACTATGTTATATAACCTAAGATACAATTTAAGTCAGCTAGGATTTAGCTGTGGTAGCTTGTGTAAGAATGATCGGGACTGCCTCTTGGTTAGAGCCTTAATATCCTCGATCACACAGGACGTACCTCTAGCTGTTCTTTATTGAATAATCTTCACTAGAAGTACTAAGTGTTCATGACCACATGTCTAATTTGTAGATTGACATAAGAACGTAAGTCAAGTTAATACATTAGCTAATATAAATAAATTTCTAGCTGAAGAAAAGTTAAAAAATGAAAAGACCTATTGGATTTTGGAGATTGGCGGGAAGACCAAAACCTGTAAGTAGTAGTTCAGAGAATATAAAATTTAGTTTATAATATCCTACATCTACTATCGTCTCAAATAGGTCCAAGTAAATGACTCATACCAAATACTCAGGCTATTGGAGCCATCAAAGTGAATTTAGAACACTTTGGAAATATTGGAGAAAAAAAACTTGTATTAAATTATTTTAAATACAAATAAAAACCAATGTGTTATCTCATTTGATCTTGATATTTTAGACTGACCGGAGGCCGTATTTCTACGCAACGTGCTCGACACGAAAAACGCTGGAGTTCAAATGTTCTGCCCCGAAAATAGAAGCACAACATTCACAAGGAAAACAAGCAACTCGCTTTCAAGCAGTCATCGATTTCGAGAAGAGTTTACTTGAGAAGCCCTGCACCATCAGAATGCAAAACAAAAAAAGGCTCGCTAAAGCTACAGTACAATTACCATCATTTTACATGGTAATTTAGTGGCAGAGGATAAGCTTAAACGTCGAACTCTGCAACATTTACAAGGACATGAAGCCGCTCGTCAATCGTGCAAACTTTGAAATAGGTTTTTTTTTTCTTCCTCTTCTCTTCTCCTGCAAATGCAAGACACTTTTCCTTGATAATGTATTAATTACTCATGCGCCTGCGAAAAGTGCTTTGTTGGCCCAGCACAAGGAAGTACAACCCTTCGCGCAAGATATAGATTCCCACCTAATGTCAATTGATCTGCTACCACTATATTGAATGGGGTTTTCTGATGGTGGCAGTTTGAAGTAGTCACTCGCCGATGTAGTCCTGCACATGCAAGTGCAAAATTCCCAAGAAAGTCGTTTTGCTCGGTTTGAATGCAATAGAGACTCTTGAGTCCTTTTTTTCTTCTTTTTGCCGTATTTCATAGCATTCTCAGCAAAAGGTGTATAGTATTAGCCATGAATCTTGCTGGATTGATGCTCACTATAGTTTACTATCTATTGTCATCAAAATACATGATATTCCGTAATGACGATATATTTCCTGTTATGTAGCCGGATTATTCCTACACAAGCCAAAGCAACTTTTCTGCTGTCGTACTTATCTTTCTAACATCTCACTCTACTATATCGAATGAGGTAGTTTAGACAGTATTAAATCTAGCTGGAGAACTCGTTATGCGGGCGTTAATATTATCAAGCATCTCATATCGCTTTTGTAGATTCTGAGAACTGTTATTAAATGCACTTCGAATGGTATTCGTTCTGGTGGTGGTGAATATATCTAAGATCGAGTTATATTTTAGCTGTTCTCTTCGGAACGAACGGTGCATGCTCGTGAGAATAGACTTAAAATAAAAAAGTTATATATGTAGTCAAATTAGAGTCGTTCTAGACAGGAAGTCGTCAATGCAATTTATTAGGAACGACTTCTTAAAAAAGATATAATTAAATTCGATGATCTCGAAGAATATTATTTTTTTAGTACTCACCTTACCAAATTTCTGACGATGATAACTCTGTAGTTCCGGTTCTCAGAGCATTCAGCGCGATTCGGGGGCGCTATGTTGCATTCGCGTTGGCCAATATTCCCCCAACAAATTGTTTTCATGATACGACATTGCAATTTGGACGAACATTATTGTTTGTCAGCAGTCCATGTATGCATGGAGAGCACAATAGTTCACATATGAAGCTGTAGGTCACAAGGTATTAAGTAATCGACGATTACAATAGAGAACCACAGTTTATCGCAGATCATCACGGGCGCAATGCAGCGCACTGTGCCTCTAATTGAAGTGGTATGGTCGGATCGCTATACCAAAAGCTAGGAAATAATATACCAACGACCAGATTCGCCCAGCATCGCTATCGGTACACACTACTGAAATGATAAGAACTAAGAATAAATCTTTTCAATTCGCGGTATCGGCTCTAATCGTCATCCGTTTCAACACTCAAAATCGTTCACTCAAAATCGAATTATTATACTCTAAGTTTGCCCAGTACCGCTTCCGCCTGCTTGTGCACAGCCCCACAATATTGCGAGCAATAGTGTAATTGCCGAATAATTAACAGTAGTCTTCCACAGCTGTTTATTCATCATACATAATCTAATCAACGACGCTGCACTAAGATTCCTGAAAGCGGATCATGTTTTTGCACTATTTTTCAGCTAATACTCAACGTAGTCAGCGCCCCGGGGCGGACAGACAATACTGCTCTGCGATCACAATAACTTCTGAGTCTCGATAATTTTTTGTCGCGAAGGTCTGACTATTATAAAGTGGTATCAGCTGCATATATATAACATAACTCTGATACTACTCACAGACATTCAGCCTGTTTCGATATTCTCGAAAGTCAAAGGAAGAACATATTATTACTATTGTCAGCTATATACATCAGGAATGCTATCTGTCAATCTGCACAATGGACTACATACTCTCGCTAATATTAAGGTATCACAATTATAAGTTTCAATATGAAATTATGTCACATATTAGATTAAACCCTAAAGGCGGTTCCAAGTCACTATATGTTCAGGCGAACTCCCCGATCATTTGTTTTGGTCTGAGCTCTTCTCGCTTCGCACCCAGAATCTTTGATTTATTATTGTAGGTGCACCAGGGTACACACCACATGTGTGTATGATTGAGAGTAAATATTCGAATAGGCTCCTTCAAAGGTAAACTATAGGGTTCAGGGTCCGGGGTTTTGGGTATTTCGCCTGAAACATTTATCGACGACTTGGAACCGCCTTACTGTAAGTCAGACCAACTATGGCGGCGAAAAATAAATTCCTCTCATGCAACAGACACGCACTGCAGAGTTGTCACGGGATTTTGTCGTCCATCGCGAGAGTATCTAATGTATTCATACTCCCATCAGAAACTTCATCAAGCTCCTAAAGTCCAATAGTTGTGCACTGTGTACATGCGTCGATACGCAGGGATCTGTATTGTGTTTACCACTTCCTCCTTGTGAATTCAAGGCCGCGAAGAATTTCAGGGGTTGAATTGCTTAAAGTATATTTATTAATCACGATCCTATGTGGAACGAAGCTTTTTCTACCATCGGGTGATGTGAAAACACCCGTCTTTATGTTTTTGAATGAGTCATCACTTCTATCTTATTAAATTCTCTATTCCACTAACCAGTCCGGTTCTAAACTTCTCTCTCGGGTCTGGTCCTCTGGTCCGGCCCTAAAATTCCACCTGGGGTACTTTGTCCACAGCACTAAATGCGGAAAAATTGGCCACAACAATACTACATGTATGCACACTGAACAAATTGGGGCCCTGTTATCAGGAGATTATACAAATCATGAACTACTACCCTCACATGATTCCCCTGGTTGTCACTATATAATAAATACAAATACTATTCATTGTACATCATAAACAGGGCCCGCATCTCTGTTCAGGGGGCATGGTCCACATCCGATTCACCACCGACGGCGTCGAACACCTGGAAACCGGCCGCTACGCAAACAGGCGCACTGGTGCTTGGTTAAGGTCCTTAACATGCCTTCTGCTACACGGAAAATACTCTCTGTACAACTCGGTGTCAACTTCCATTAAATACATAACCACACTCTTGCCACATAACGCCACATACTCAACGACAACACTACTCCACCGCATGCCCAACCACATTGGCCACTATACTTTTGCCAATTGTACCACCAACACGGTTAACGACTGGCATACCACTCTTGGCCACAACAACATGTCCACACAGACACAAGCCAACAGTAATATCAACGGCACCGAAACCCATTCATGACAACTGGATGCAAAATCCGGCACTCTTCAGTCAACAAGTCACCAACGCCTTCGGCAACGTCGGTATCACATATCTATTTGCCACCGTCGATAACGCGCAAGTATCTACATATTGCAGTTTTCTTCGGACGCACCACTCACTGACGCATTTCAGTCTTCGTGGAACCAACCTACAAAACATCTCTACGGTAACATTACATTCCGGAAAAAGACATGGTGCGAAACACTCGAGGAACTCGACAAGGAAAAAGGATTTGTTATCCAGACCCTCTAACAACTCCATTCCCATGTCGAGATTATCACTACCACAGCCAATACCCTTCTCGATCATGGTATTACCGCCACCGGTTCTTCAATATGGCGCATTTGCATTGTACGAGTCGGCAATGTCGCACATGCCGTCCTGCCGACCACCAATCTCATGTCCGCCGAAGATGATACCATCGCACACCCCCGTGCCCTTACTTTTGCTTTCCATGTGCCTGTAGTAGACCAATATTGTCACTCGTAGGCACAGTGTTACACGTAGATATACACACAGGCTCACCCTAGCGGTTACATTTGTAACATCAAATTCGTAGATGCCTATAGCGGGACGCCCTTCGTCTATCCTCTGAAACACAAGAACGACGCAAGTTCAACGTCAAACAAATTCTATACCGATATTGACAAGGACTATCTCAGCAACCTCCGGTATCTCAAATGTGGCCGCTGCAGTTAATAGTATCAACACGCAACAACACCTCAAGGTCACGTTCGTCTCTACCAATACCCCTGCACTATACGGTCTCATCCAACGCACCAACGGGAGTATACACGGTCTCATGACCTAAAACAAGTCAATCAACCCGATTGTATGTGGGTGGAGGTACTCCAAGATACTACACTCACCAAATAAATACAGTTCAACAAACACAACGACGACGACAGCATGTCTTCCTGAGAGGTATTCTGGTGTATCAAACCCACAACACATATTAATCACATACACGTGCTTGGTTGTCAGATGTATTTCATTGCCCGATCCCGACATTGGTATTTATTTAGGATACGACCGTCAATCTTTAAAATATTATGATGAATGTCGCATTTACAACTTCAAAGCTAAGGAAATATGTCACTTCTGTGACATTAAATGCAACTTCAACGTGTCCCCTACCTGTACTATGGTGGGCAATAGCCCAGTACCACACTTTGATACTGCCCCCACTGATGTACCAACGATTCCCGAAATAACACTCAGCTAACACCCTTTTTCAACGATTCGCGAAATAACACTCAGCTAACACTCTCCGCCGACACCACCTCTACCCCCCCCGGCCAGTATCCTCTCAGATAGTCACGCTGACTCCACCTCACCTACATACCAGTACCACTTCGATGATAAGTCTACCCACTTCAACCAATACCCTTCTTCCAACTTTTTCATCGACTGCACCCGCTGACTCGGCAATGTTTTTAACCTGGACGTTTGGACCCACCTATCACACACCATCCCACGGGCAACTCCTTGGAAACCCTTATCAACACGTCATTACCGACCCATATTAACAAACATCCAACTTTTTGGGCACTCTGTGGTCTTCTGCTACATCCACACAATGACAGTCGTGCACAACAAATAAACACATTCAACCAACAAAATCAACATCCACCTAGGGAAGCCTTCTACCACCAACGAGCCGGCAGGGGATCCTTCTACAGCCAACAACGCCGCGGAAGAGAGCCTACTTCTGCCACAGACCAGCCAGGGGAGCCTTCGGCCGCTACCGCCCCATCAGGAGAGCCTTCTTTCACTACCACTCAATCAGCGAGACCTTATGCCGTCACAGCCCAACCAGGACAGCTTCCCACCATCACCACCACACCCCAGCTACTTCCTACCTTCACCAGTTCACCGGTCACCTCTACGACACCTTCCATACCGTTTAATACAGATCATCATACCTATTGCATGACTTGGACCACAGACATAAAAAATAGCGGCCACCTCACTCCCACTTTTCATACCAATACTCACTCACGTTCTACCCACCACTCATTCCTGTCGTCCACAACCACACTTGACGACATCCCGCTCAAGGAACTCACCTTACGAGCCAAACACCGCCGGGCCCTCGCACACCTACAACGCTCTTTCAAACAACAATATCGTCGCGCAGCCCTCCGCCATGCACGTACCAGTGACAATCAGTTGACATCACACGATACGTACATTCCAGGAGGTCTTCATAGCCCACACGATGAACCTGACGATCTTGATACAGACCTCCGCATCAAAATCAACATAACTCGATACCCATATACCGTTTCCAGCTAACCCCACCCTACAACAAGCCATGTATAACGACACGGTACACAAAGTTTACTCTATTGGTGCCGCTTTCAATGAACACCTCCTTACGCCTGCCAAAATCTGCGAACCACTAAGCGGTGACGACGCTGATCCAGGGCGTGCGTCCATTACATGCAAACTTACCAGCCTCCAGAAATCTGGTACTAACGATCTGCTATTAAATCCAATGAACTCACCGACGATGCATTTACTGTCTCTAGCAGGTGATTATTCGAAATCAAAATTTCAGACGGAGTTATCAATAAGTACAAGTCCAGACTCTGCGCACGTGGATTTGCCCAGGCGAGAGGAATCAACTATCAGGAGACATATGTACCTACTTGCAGTCATGACACATTTCGTCTGTCCTCGCCGTCGCCCCATCACAAAACTGGCACGTAGAACAAATGGATGTTGATACTGCGTATTTATAAGCTGACGTTGATGAACCTATCTATATGCGACCACCCAAGGGCTTCACTACTATCGGCTTAGCTGACGATCATATCTTTGTTATCAATACGAGTTTGTATGGGCTCAAACAATCTGGTAGATTCTGGCTCGTACCCATCAAAAGCAAGTTTCTCAATAGAGTTCGTTCAAGCCATTTCCGACCCATGCCTTTTCATCGCCAACAACGATACCCTGTCTTGCGTGGTCCTTCTGTATGTCGACGATCTTGTCATCTGCGGCCGTACTATATCAGACGCTTACATCATCAGTTTTACAATATCAGTTCAGTTGCAAGATATGGGTGACCCTAAATGGCTCCTTAGCGTCCGAGTTCTCACTACCAACGATTCTATAAGCCTAGTCCAAGACAATCACGTGAGGGAAGCCTTAGACACGTTCACACCATCGACACAGAATCCAACTACTCTCAATACCTGTCCTCGCCACGACTGCCCTTATAGGGAAGCCTGTACGCTACGGTTCCCGTAGCTATCATAGTGGAGGAAGTAAACTCCTCCTACACTCGAGTATAAAAAACTAATCGGTACGTTCCAATATCTCTCCGTCTTGACCAGACCCAATATCACTAACGTTCTCAATAGTCGATGTCGCATGAACAACCCGTCTTGCAAACATAGGGATGCGGCCTTGCGGATCCTTTACAAGACAATGGAAGAATCACGTGAGGGAAGCCTAAGACATGTTCTGTATGACCGACTGTCATCCAGCACCTACACCATCGACACAGAATCCAATTACTCTCAATACCTGTCCTCGCCACGACTGCCCTTATAGGGAAGCCTGAACGCTACGGTCCCCGTAGCTATCATAGTGAAGGAAGTAAACTACTCCTACACTCAAGTACAGGAAACTAATTGATACGTTCAAATATCTCTCCGTCTTGGCCAGACCCGATATCACTAACGTTCTCAATTGTCTTGCATGTCACATGAGCAACCCATCTCGCAAATATAGGGATGCGGCCTAGCGGATCCTTTAATACATTTAAGGCACATCTTTTAAGGCACACCATATCTTGAACTTACTTGCCGTTCTCAACCTAAAACCTTAAAGACCGTTCTACTTCCGGATACATCCTTCGCATCAACGACATCCATATAGCTCGGAAATCAAAATGTCAGAAGTCATTATCCACGAGTACCGCTGAATCAGAATACTTTGCCGCGTCGAAAGCCGCCAAACATATCCAATGGCTACGCAACACACTTGAGCTTGGGGTTCCACAGGCATCACCAACCATACTTCAATGTGATAACAAGTCTGCTATCCACGCTATTGACTCCACATGATCTACCAAACACCTGAAACATATCGATATTGACTCCACATGATCTACTAAACACCTGAAACATATCGATATTGACTCCACATGATCTACTAAACACCTGAAACATATCGATATTCGCGTCCATCACATCAAGGAGATCTAAGAACAAGGCATCATTGTAGCGGAATATGTCAAATCCTTCTCTAACCAGGCCGATATATTAACAAAAAACACCGCATGGCTCACACACTCGAGGCAAACTATGACAATGCTCAGCATCGTTCCCAATGTATCACACTATCCTCCTGGAATTCAATACAGGGGAGAATAACTGATGATATCTGATTGCATTCTCGATATTATCTATCTACTGATTTCAGGGGAGTGTCAGCCAGATGTAACAAATCATCAAAAATCAAATATCTCGAATATACAAACAGCTCGGTACACTGAACCTCCAGTACACCGAATGACATGGTGTCATCAATAAGATGAAACTTATAAATATCCAAAGAGCCGACATAAGCGGTAGATATAAGGCCCTCCGGAGAGGGGATAATAAAGTGTCTCTTTACTATAGTACACATGTCTACAATGAGGTGTGTATAACGCTCTACATCGTGATAATAATGCAGCCATACATGACTCCACGTCGCAAAGGTTCAGTGATAGACTTCGATGTGAAGGCTATATGAGCTGCAATTTCAATTTGTTGTCAATTTATTTTCCATGCATCGCGAACGTTTTCTTAGAGGTCTAGGGATATCGGCGAGACCGAAATACTTACTGCGAGTGCAGTAGGCAACATTAAAGTGCCGTGTTGTGGCTGTGTTGTAGACTAGCAGTGCTGCCGATAGCCTATAAGCACAACGAAAAGCACACGCTATATAAAGAAAAAGAAAAATGAAAGCTCTCGCGCCATTTAGAGTGTAGTTGTAAGTTTCTACCTCAATTGTGTATAATAGCATGTGCATGTATCGGGATTATTGCCTATATCTATATCCACTCGCAGTTGACACTTAAGAGTTTCTTGCCGAACTATCATTTCACCTTTCTAAACGAAGCAAGGCAGCTATGGAAAAATCCACTATAGTACCTAGAATTAGCAAGTGTATATTCTTTTCGATCGCATTCAGGTATTCAGAAGTACTTTCTTTTCAAAACCCAAAATACATTTCTTTAAAGCACAACCAAAAGCTGCATTAAAACAATTCAAAAATCATTCGTTTAATCGTCTAATAATTACTTCGCCTTTGGGTTTCCAAATCACGTTCCACTCCTGGTCGAAGAACAGTTGTGATTCCGCACTTCCAGTGTCATACCTTACGTACTTGACTTCTTTCTTACGTGCACAGGTTCATAGCCAAAGAAAGAAAGAGAAAGCCACCGACATCGCACAAGCATGCCCAAGCAAGCGTATTGTCACGCCCACATGTGCACATGCGATGCTTTAGTACCGATCGCTGCACCACCGAAGCACAGAAGACCACACCAAACTCTCTACAAGGTGTTGTAAGTCATGTCTTTGCAGTCATATCCAGGCATTGGGAAGCGGGTGGCCAGTGCTTCCGCCTTGTTTTTGAGCTCCTGGAGACTAGGGCTATAGTTGGCTAGTCCTGCCTCAAAGTCCTTCAGTTTCTTGCCTGCAGACGTGTAGACGAGGCTAACATTTAGCAAGTGCATACGTTTAACGAGGTACGGATGTATTAAATCAGAAGGCTATAGGGTACTTATATTTTCTCGAATCCAAAATACGCGCTAAAACCTACACCTAGCTAGCGAACGCGTCACAACACGATCTATTCTTATGCCAAAGGCTTGCTTACACAAGGATCGGCCACCCCAGACATTGAGATCTCCGATAAGTCACACCCCATAAGAGCATGCACCCATGACATCAGCTGTACGTGAACACAGATACCCCTTATCCCACACAAAACATATACCCATACACAGCCCATATAAATATATATATAAGGGTACATACCAGTCTGTTTCTGCAGCTCGAGAGTCGCTTGCACCGCCTCGTGCAGGAGGTCAGCCACCTCAACAAAGTCACTCTCTAAGAAGCCACGTGACGTCAAGGCACACGCACCCAGACGCACACCTCCAGGCGACAGAGCAGACGTGTCCTTAGGCACACTGTTCTTGTTGATGGTGACGCTGATTAGCTCAAACAGCTTCTCTAGCTTGGATCCGGTGAGACCCTGAGCGGTTGGCATGTGTGGGAGGGAGGTTAGGATGTGGGAGGGAGGTTAGGATGTGTGAAGGAGGTATGCAATACACCAGCAACCTGCGGATATTATTAGTATACTACGTGTGTATTGGTATTTTCAGTATACTACATATTCATTGGTATCAATACTATACTGCAAATGCATTGGTACAATCATACCGGTGAGATATTGGGCCAGAATGAACCAGAAATATACTACTGGGTGCATGATATAAAGTGCCGAGCCACAACCACACACACACCTGAGGTCGGACATCCCAGAGACAGCAGTGGTTGTCCGTGCCACCGGTGACAAGGGTATATCCCAGCTCACTCAGTCTGGCAGCACACGCCTGCATGTTAGCAATGACCTGTTTGGCGTACTGTTTGAACTCGGGCGTGCACGCCTGCTTCATGGCCACCGCAATACCTGCCGATTGTTTGGTGCAGCGAGTGTGTGTAAGGAACAGGCTAGAGTGTGGTAGCGGGTATGTCCAATAAAACGAGAACAAATTTGTTTACGTTCAGAGTACAAGTGAACACACAACTGCAGAACGGCCATCACCTGCTTTTAATATCATGCTTTGCATATACACATATAGGCATAGGCACGCGTGAGCTATGACTTGCATAGCGTCTGCCAAGAATGAGGGAAGCAGGCTTGTACGATAAACATCACAATACACAAACATGGGTACAATGCTTTTGCTGATAAAGCACCTTAAACCAGAACAGCGCCAGAGGCGTATTGCGCAAGCATATGGGCTAGCAATCGAAAGCATATTGGAATATGATAGAGGGCGAATAAACACAGTTGGTGACGAGCATATATTTGCAGACACACACATTTGTATATATAGGCATACGTGTTTATAAATAGATAGTGAACTTGTGCTCCTTTTATTTGAAACAGCAGGTATCTACTCGTGCCTTCAGGTTTGGGTTCACTACGAATATGCATGTCTAAAACTGGATTACTACGCATTCCTAAAACATGGCATATCAATACAACTATCAAACACACACACTGTTACTATATATATGTATATATATAGAAGAGATACGCGACAATACACGGATAATAAAAATCAGTCGAGACTCTCCCCAGACATACCGGCGATAGTGTTGTTGTGGGGGCCACCCTGGGTGGAGGGGAACACCGCGAAGTTAACGCGCGACTCCAAATCAGCCAAACGTTCACCACTCTGCGCTTTGCGGAAGAAGATGATACCCGCACGTGGTCCACGCAGAGTCTTGTGTGTGGTGGTGGTGACTACATCGCAGTACTACGGGTGATGGAGATATGGGGCGTCAGTGATCGATTGGTGTGGTCAGGTCGGATTGAGAGGGCTGGGCTGATGGGTCTACGTAGGTACAAACCCTAGACTCTAGAACGCAGTGGCTTGTGCGTGGGAGTGTGGATTCTACGTAGGTACAAACCCTAGACTCTAGAACGCAGTGGCTTGTGCGTGGGTGTGTGGATTACACCACAACAAAAAGATAAGACATATGCGAGATGGTGAAGTAGCAATCTTTAGATATAATTTACACATGGGATGCTACAAAGTAGCAATCTTTAGATATAGTAGACACATGGAATGCTACAAAGTAGCTATCGATAGATATAATATACACATGGAATGCTACAAAGTAGCTATCGTTAGATATAATATACACATGGAATGCTACAAAGTAGCTATCGTTAGATATAGTATACACATGGAATGCTACAAAGTAGTTATCGCTAGATATAATATACACATGGAATGCTACAAAGTAGCAATCTTTAGATATAATATACATATAAAATGCTACAAAGTAGCAATCTTTAGATATAATATACAGATGGAATGCTACAAAGTAGCAATCTTTAGATATAATATACATATGGAATGCTACAAAGTAGCAATCTTTAGATATAATATACATATAAAATGCTACAAAGTAGCAATTTTTAGATATAAAAGACACATGGAATGCTATAAAGTAGCAATGTACTTTAGTAATACCAACAACCAAGCTAAAATAAGGAACCACAACACCACAAGAGAAGAGCCGTGTTCAATAGAAACAGTGCATTGGTAGCTATACATCCGTTCCCACACACACACACATAAAGCAAGGCAGGCGTCCACGTGAGCCAGTTACAAATGTTAAAGACATTGCCCTGCACCTCCGCCGCAATCAAGCCAGAGATGTGCGCCATGTCCGTCAAGAGATATGCACACACACACATAAAAGCAAGGCAGCAGTCTAAGCAAGCCAGTCACATACATCAAAGGCATTGCCCTGCACCTCCGCAGCAATCAAGCCAGAGATGTGCGCCATGTCCATCATGAGATAAGCGCCGTGCTTGTCGGCGATAGCACGCATGCGTTTGTAGTCCCAGTCACGTGGATATGCACTGCCGCCCATAATCAGCACATTGGGGCGGAACACCGACGCGTGGTCTTCCAGGCGGTCATAGTCCACATACCCTGTCTCGGGGTCCACCTGTGGAGGCACCAGGTGCATATATAGGGGTCTAGATGGGTTAGTATGGGCACCAGGTGCATGTATAGGGGCCTGGATGGGTGCAGACGGGCGGTGATAAGGCATCCGGGGGTAGAATGCGTATGGATATGGTGTGCATGCTCGTGTGGTGTAGTGAGGTGTAGAGACGTACACGCCCGACCGACTGGTACTATAGGCAATGCACGCGATGGCACCAGAAAGCGCTGCAGTTCAACAAGCAGATACCACACGCACACAACATCCTGTGGAGTTGCGCACGCATACAGTCACAGGGAGCCAGAGAGGGTGCACAAACACTCTGAACTCTCCAGCAATCACATACGGGTTGGTATGTTCAGACAACTACAACACACATACATTATATATGTGCAAGAGATTCATCTACAACACGCACACACTATATATGAGCAAGTGATCAACGAAACTTTTACACATCTCCCAAAGCGAATATAAACAGGGATTCATACTCTGACTGTTGATACACACATAACTACAGACAACAACCAAAAGCAACCACACCCCTACAACAACACAATGTAACTACGCTGCATCGACACAAGGTGACTCAGCAGCGTATGCGCACCTGGTAGGGCATAGACTGCCAGAAGATGGAGGTGGACGAGATCTTCTTCTTGGCTGTTTGGTAGCCGTGGGTCAGATGGCCCCCACTGGGCAGGTCAAGTCCCATCAGGCGATCGTTGGGCTTCATCATGGCCAGCAGAGCCGCGAAATTGGCGGTCGAGCCTGTGATATAAATAGAAGCGATTTGATTGGAGAAGAGATAAAACGACTTATCAGACATCGGAACGGACACGATGACACTAGGCGGAAAAACGTCAAATTCCCGAGGCCATCAGCCGTGTATGTACATGTATAAAGTGTTGTAGTACGGATAGAGACACACGAGGTCTACTTATGCGGAAAACAACCGCGTATATGCATCATAACGCACACACGTGATTTGTGAATGGCACAGCAGATGCACCGATGCCACCCACACACCCGCAACTGCCACTCCCATAGGGACCAGATCAAGTATCTCACCAACTTATATATATGTATATGCATATATATTTATATCTAAAAATAAAACCCTATACCCAAACGGCCCAACGAGAAGTCTAAATCCGGATCTCTGTGCACACGCAGCAGAGCAGTCGGTACTAAACCCAAACCTTTGACAAACAATACATACCACTGGACCTCAAATGTGAACCCCAAAGGGCAAGGCACATGCGTGTCACATCCACCTTACATGCATGTATTACAACACACACCTGAGTAAGGCTGTACATTGCAGCTCCAGTCATCTGCGCTGAGACGGAATGCCTCGAGCGCACGACGTTGGCACAGAGTCTCCAACACATCAATGTGCTCGTTACCACCGTAGTAACGGGCACCAGGCAGACCTACACAGACGCACACCAGGTGGGAGTGTGAGCGATACTGGTACTGGTGTAGGGATGTGTATTCGATGGGATTATGGGTGCGTGCTACGAATGTGAAGACTGAGATACTAAGATAGGTACGCGTGTATGTGAGTGAATCAATGCGTCTGGGTATGTATGCGCCCGTTTGTTGGGAGAGGTGATTTTAAACGTCAATTGTTTCTGGAACTGAAAAACGACAGACACACATCCGAAGGATCAAGAAAGGTGCTAGAACTAACAGTCCACCTACCAGACTGAGTGGTATACACGCATTCTGCAGGGTAGAGACTGAGAGAGAGGATTTGAAACGAAGCACACGACACATCCAAGTATAACACATAACCTTAACGTATCGAATTCGAACGTGCCCTACGTATATGCATATGACCTTGTATATAGCATCGTATAAGGTGTCTTATCGGCGCTACAAAACGATAACAAAAACATAAAGAAAACACACAACACAAGTGCGTGCATGATAACCCCCCCCCCCACACCTTCGGAGTACTTGTTGGTTAGGCATGATCCATTCGCCTCCATGACTGCCGCAGAGGTGAAGTTCTCTGAGGCAATCAGTTCCAGCCCACGCCATTGTCTGGTGGTTGATGAGATGACAGGGTTTAGGGTTCAACAAGTAGTACACGCAGAGGAGAGTCAACGTTCTGGTGGGATGCACTCGCACTTCCCTATTGCGCAAATAAAGAAAATAAATGCGCACATGCATGTACATACACTTGCGCAAGTACATATGCACACGCAAGTACACACACATACGCAAGTACATATGCACGCAAGTAGATACACTTATGTATGTACAAATGCACACGCAAGTACATACACATACGCATGTACATATGCACACGCAAGTACACATGCACACGTAAGTACATACACATACGCATGTACATATGCACACGCAAGAACATACACATACGCATGTACATATGTACACGCAAGTACGTATTCGCGCACAAACTCGTAGAAATTGACACACACATACACGGGAATACTGGTGCATGTATATTGCAAAGCTGGGGCAGCTCGGGTGCTCGAAGGATTCGCAATGAAAACAGACGGACAGCAAACACACGACGTATTTGTTAACACATAGCACTCTGCACTCGAGTGTGAAGCAGCGCAGCTGTAGGTCACAGACGTTGTCTAACACACACCGCAGCAGTGTGTGCGTTATCTTTAGATGGTTGGCTGCACAGACGAGTATATGCCTTGCTGACTGACAACTGACTACGAAAAAACACGCAAGTATGTCATCCGTATCATGCCACCACCGAACCACCTATCAAGACACTTGCGTAAAACAACTGTACTGCTGAGGTGGGGTCGAGAGCCATAGGTAGTACGCACACATATCAGTCTTTGGCAACGCTGAAACGAAACAGAAACCAGTCCATGCTACGAACGCAATATATGAGAAATATTCACATGCGCGTATAGCTATTAGTGTATCAAACACATCTGCAAGCACAACACCGAACGCTATACTAAACCACGCCCGCTTTACAGTTCAGGTTGAGAATATGGACACACGCACCTATTCGCTGTAATACTAGCATAACAACACGGTACGTTGCATATGGCTAGTGCAGAAAAGGCATACGAGTGCACAGACACAACACACGCAAGTCTTCAAATGGTCACCATCAAACGCACCTGTTCTTCTCTTTCTCGATGAGGTCGTAGATCTCAGGATCCTCCTCTTTCAAGGGACGGCTCAACATAGCGTCCTAATTACGTGCAAGCGGATAATAATGTAAGTGTGAGGATGCAGCGCGTCTGTACTCGAACTGAGATATTTCAGTCGTGAATGCAACATCACACACGACAGTCAAGTGGTTAAGCGCGAAAGTAAAAGTAAAAGCAAGGAGCATGATTGCAGATCTACAACTATCACGAAGTTCGAAAACCTTTGACTCGCACTCACGGAATGTGTACGAGGGAATTGGGGTAAAGACGATTCCGTCAGTTGATAATATTGGAAGCGAGTTAGAAGACATTAAAGTTTACACTCCACAAGTATATTATGGAGAGAGAGAGAGAAACAAACAATGAGCCATACATGCATCAGCCGACACCTACGCATTGTTGTCTCCAGCACGGAAACAATAGAAGTATGACGAAGGACTATGACTCCACGGGTGAAGGGCGCAGTGTGTTGGGAAAAAGCAATCTGACACAAAAGTATTTGGAGAACATATTATTAGAAACTTAAAACAATCGATCAGGTACGCGATAGCCAAACAAACATAAACATACCATAGTCATGATGTTAGATAATGTTTGTTCGAGAACGAGTGTGGAACTTGCTCTATACTAATACGAGTATATTTATATCAATTTTAAATATCCTCTACGATAAAATTACAGCATCTGTGTATCATATCATATCTGATTATCATCAACAACACAGCACACACTGTTCACAGTTCAGACTCCAAAGACACCGAGTCCAGAGTCCAGACCCACCGGCTATTTGCCATACAAACGCGCAGAAGAAGCGCATGAAGCCCCAAACACCGTCACATGCGACACAAGTGAAGATGACACTTTGTACTTTGTAGCGTCAATCTGATTCTGATGTCAATTAGATATCTAAAAATAGATTCCGACCAGAGGCTGAACGGCTGCAGCGACTACTGAGTACTGACTGGTGACTACGTAGTGACATTGGCTTTTCCACTCGGGCCAGTGGGCACTGGTGGGCAACAGCCAACAGGTCACAGGGCAAGTGGGTAGTCTCTGCCCCTCTCTCTGGTGACTATTAGTTTGTGCTCCTGCAAAAATAAAACTGGCCCCTGTGGCCCTGTCCTCTGAACATGGACCCTGGTCTCTCTACTAGTCCCTGGGCCGAGTGTTTTGAAAAAAAATTTCCCATTTCTTAACATAAAACAAGAAGTAAATTTTATTTTTATTTTTACAAGGGCTATAGTCCTGCGGACTTGTGTGTCCGTCAGCTTTCTTTTTTCTCTCTCTCTCAGAGAGAGGGTCATCGCCTCACAGAGCTATGAAGAAAAGTCATACTTATGTTTTATTGGGTTCTATTTTTAAATCTGTACACTGCGTCAGCATGGCCCTATAGTCTGAATATACGGGTCCATGGCCCTATGCCCCATATCCATAGGGCATATTCAAAAAAATAAATAGCTCTCGAGTGTTGAGACTTCCGAGACTCCCGACTCAGTCGCCTGTAACCCTGTGTCTTGAAAAAATATACATCATAGCCCTCTAAATAGTATACATATTATAGACTGCCAGCCTCTGCCACTAAATACTCAGCAGCCATGATAGTGTGACTGTGCCGCTGTGACTCTGTGAGTGCCTGTGACCACTGTGAGAGTGTGAGTCTCTGTCTCTGTGAGAGTGTCAGACTGTGCGCGAGAGTAGTGTGAAGTGTGAACTGACCACCCCCTCACTCCTACTTTGTGTGACATAAAATCATAAATACTACAAGTTGACTCTACGCGAGTCTGTGAGAGAGACGGTGTGAGAGTGGGGACTGGGGACTGCTGGGGAGAGTGAGTTGAGGACTTGAGGCCGAGTTGGGACTTTTATGACGATTTTCTGAAATAATCAATAGATTATTTTAGATTCTGGTCTCTATAGCCTCTCTAAATACCTCATGGCCAGTCCATTGGTTACCAATGGAATTTACCAAAATTGTTGTAGGTTAAAAAACTACTCTGAATTTTACACAGCTTCTGGTCTTCTACGCACTCTTGCAATTTGTTGAAGTTCACAAGTTTCACATTTCAAAGTTCCGAACTTTATATTTATTTTAGCTTGGTAGCTAATTTTGTTCAGGAAATAGTGGTAGCTCAGAAGAGGCTACGAAATACAGGAATAAATACATAAAAAGTACGTATTCATAAGAGGACTGTTTACTGTATATAACTTTTATATTGAAATATGTACGTAAATATGTACGTACTCAAATGTCCACTACAGTCGTATTCAAACATATGACGGAATAAGTTTTGTAGGGTCTATAAGGCAGAGAGTACAACAGGAATTTCGAGCCTTCAATTCGAGTTTTAATGAAATAAAAAAATAGTCTGCTCGTGATCAGTCAACTAGCCTCATCAAGTACTACGTAGCAACGTTTTCAAATGAAAAAGTAAAAGTAAAGTTAAACTTTTTCCTATACATTCGTAGTCCTGAAG
This sequence comes from Sphaeroforma arctica JP610, assembly GCF_001186125.1. Lineage (NCBI taxonomy): Eukaryota > Ichthyosporea > Ichthyophonida > Sphaeroforma > Sphaeroforma arctica. The sequence continues at coordinate 36,121 of NW_014040471.1, read as the reverse complement.
CTACCCATAAGAGCATTGTCCAGGTCAGAGTTTTGTCCTAACCACATCACCTAACTATTGCCCGCCCAGCCATCGGTTCTGGAGACTTGAGCGTTGGTTGAGCGTTGTCAGGTACAATAGCCCGCTTCACTGTCCCTTGGTATTGACGTTGTTCATATTCTAGAAGTTAAAGTATATATAATTGATAGAGATATCTAGGATTTACAGCCTACAGGCAACAGGCTACACAGTCTACCAGCACGATTAGTTTGACTTTTAAGTGTGTTATTAGTGACTTAGTGCCTATTTAGTGTGTGACAACACAAATTTACAAGTGCCATATTGTCAGAAAAAAAATATGCAAAGGTAATCTAGTTGTTTTTCATTGGTCGGTTATGCATTTCGTGGCCAAAAGTGTGAGAATAGGTGCACTATCGTGGGCAGCCAATCGAAACAATTGAGGTCCAAATTGAAACAGTAAAACATTGCAACGTTTTCAAAAGAAAAAGTAAAAGTAAAACGGTCAACTTATGTATATGAGGTTAGTCAGTCATATCAGCCATAGACTCATACACTGTATATTATAATTCAAAAAAAACAAAACGCCAAAAGCTGCCGGCAATTCCAACTGCCGTCATTAATATTATTTTTTACCGCAGATATCTCATCATCTCAGTACATATTGGATTTATATTTTTACATCCACCTAAAATAATATATAAAATATACACTACGCACACGAATACACACCGTAGCGTTGCTCTGAGGTGTATGTGGTACGTGTAGAGCAGATCATTCAACACATTAGTCATATTTATTTATTGAAAGTGTTGTGGCATACATATAAAAGATAGAGGTCTGTATAGATATCCGATATTAGAATTGATCGGTGTTCGTTTGCGACTGGGAAAGCAATTCGTTCTTCCGTCGTGCGTAGCTCACCCTACACTAACACGCATAAGCTAACACATAACATGGTTATCTACTGAAAACAGTACTATCCGATGCCTATTCAGGCCCAGTCAGTATCAAGGCTAAATTGAAATATAGATCATAGTAACAGTGTTGTCCTTATGACAGTGGCACGATGGATCCGCCGTACACAACGCCGACAAAGGCGTCGCAACGCACACCCAGGAGAACACCCAAGAAGGCAGTTGTATACAGCGATCGGTAAGTAGGATATATGTTTATTGAACATACATCGCTAGAGCCATTTTTGTCTTCAGTATGTTCTAGAGAATTTATTCATGCACATAAGCTGAAAGGTGTCTTTGCGCACGATGTATGCATTGTCAAACAACCAGAATGACACCCGAGTTTACCTATCTGTGCATAAGTTGGTTATATCTATCGATGTGTCCTACTTTGGTCATCTATAGTTGGATTATTATGAGGCTAAGTTATCTACAAGTGTTCTGTTACGTGAGATTGGGTAGTGACTCGTGGGTGTCGCATATGATGTCCGTACTTTTTTAGTTGAGTTAGGGTACATGGCGGTTGTCTGGATGTGATATCGGCACTAATGATCACCAAGTGCTTTGAAAAGCATGGATAATCTCATGTTGTATCGCCATGTTGGGTAGTGTATAGTATATGTATTTAAAGGTGTATGCTTGTGAATATTCCAATGATACATATATATCTCCAGCAGGGTAGGGTTGCATGTGCTTTAATTTTACATTTCCAACGTCCCTTGTTGGTGGCGTAGGGTATCTGCATTTGATGTAGATCTGCCAAGCGATGAGCGTTTAAATATCTGTTCATGTGCCTACGTCAACTAGATATGTGAAATAGCATTGAAATATTAGATCGTCCGTACAAAGTCCGTGAGAGTTGATCTATCTTGTGGTGGATGGCTTAAAACTTGGTATTTCAATGTTGGTTGAAAATATTCTTACACTTTTTTGTGTAGGGATGATTACAACAATCTATGGCAGGGTTCGAGCATATGTTTGTCTATGTATCTTTTGTTTTTACTTTCATGCCGCTCTGTACGTATAGGCTTCTATTCATGATACACGCACACAAACATACACACATACGCACTCCCGACCCCCCACCCACCCACCACACACACACCACACACATTCACACACAAACATACACACACACACACACATACACACACACGCATACACACATACAAACACAGACACACATACAAACACCCACCACACCCACACCCACATAGACGCAGAAACACACACACAC
>NW_014040471.1:25325-28983 GCF_001186125.1 Sphaeroforma arctica JP610 | reverse complement strand
ACACTCATGTATATAATTTACGTATGTATACTCAACTTTTCGTTTCAGTGGCCTTCAGCTGTACTATTATTGTATTGAGGTCGGTGACCTGTACATGCATATATGGGCATTCGCAAATCGAAATATACGTTCGAGAAGAAATAAACATCCGCGCGTGATGATATTATGTGTAGATGAGCGGGAATGGATATACTAGTACATACTTGAGCTTTACGGTTCAGTGTTTCCGAATACCTACTTCGCCTTCCAACCTGATTTCAGGTGATGGTACATCCGTCCAAATTCACTTTCTGTGAACTGTAGTCGACGTACCGTGCAGGCGACGCGTTTGTTGAGTGTAAAACATTATGAAGAACCCGCTGGGCTGCTCAGGCCCTCGGCATCCTGTGTTTGCCCATAACATTGGTCTTATTAACTCGGCTGTGTGTGTGCATGCGTACGTGTGCTTTAGGTTTTGACGTGATACTGCGCAATGAGCTGCTGGATGGCGCGGGTGTGGTGCCGTTGGGCCACGCCACACACAGTATGTGGCTGGACGACAAAGTGCGGTACATCAAACGACAGCAGTCAGTGCTACAGTACAGTGTAGGTAGGGACGCCCGGAGCAACGGGAGTAATGCGAGCGGATCTACTCTGAGCAACATTGGAATGTCGCCGCTGAGTATGCACAGTCAGTGCTTGCTGGTGTCGCCCCGCAAGACACCGCGCAAGATTGCGAAAGTGCCATTTAAAGTGTTAGACGCACCCGATCTGCAGGTGAGTGTACAGGGGAACGTTATATGCAGGTGGCTGCATGGGGGAACGGTATGTGTGCGCATGCGTCTGTGTGAGGCGTGTGCTCTCATTGATTCGGTTGTCTGAGGGTTAGATTGGATTGGTGTGTATAGGTGTGATGGGTGTCTGTAAGAAGACGCGTGTGATTTACACGGGTATGCATGGGTGTACAAATGTATGTTACAGTGTGTCTGTGAGTAGTATTGAATGCTTGCATGCTTGTATTCATATGTACACTCAGGGCGCCTATACAGATGGTGACGAAATCTGTGGTACTTTTCATCAGGATAGGCTAACGCGTATGTCCACATTCACATGCATACACACAATATTGACGCGTATGTCCACATTCACATGCATACACACAATATTGACGCGTATGTCATATACGCATACATGCAATACGTTAACGCTGTGCTGCCTTTGGTGTGTGGCTGGGTGTGCGCAGGATGACTTCTATTTGAATCTGGTGGATTGGTCGCAGCAGAATGTCCTGGTGGTTGCGCTTGGGGCCAGTGCCTATCTTTACTCCGCATGCACGTCACAGGTAGGTAAAGAGCACCCGCATAGCAACGCATGGCAACGCATAGCAACGCATAGCAACGCATGGCAAAGCACTCCAGAATGGCGCGTCATGCCTTGGATGGCTGACAATGTAGCTCTACACATATGCATGGATATATCTGTGTACACATGTGCATGGATATTTCTGCGGATATATTAAACACACTTGATTGTTGTGCACAGTATGAGTGCATTAGGTAGTGGTGATTGGTGTTGACATATTTGTTGTTGTTGTTGTTGTTGTTGTTGTTGTTGTTGTTGTTGTTGTTGTTGTTGCAGGTGACTAAGCTGTGTGATCTGACAGGTGATTGGTGTTAACTCATGGCTGGTTGTTGTTGTTGTTGTTGTTGTTGTTGTTGTTGCAGGTGACTAAGCTGTGTGATCTGACTGAAGAAGGGGATGCCATCACTTCAGTCAATTGGATCGGCAAAGGCAATTTGCTCGCAGTGGGGACCAACAAGGGATTCGTCCAGGTAATGTATGGTGTTAAAACAAAACCATAAACCCTAAGAAGCCAACAAGGGATTCTCTGTTGTATAGGGTTCATTAGCCACGAATTGAGTTTCATTAGACTCTTAATTGTGGTTTATAAGACACTGATTGTGGTTTATTAGACACTAATTGTGTTTTATTAGATTTTAATTGTGGTTTATTAAACTCTAATTGTGGTTTATTAGACACTGATTGTGGTTTATTGGACACTACTTGCTGGTTGGGCAGCAAGGCTTCAGTTAGACAGTGCTGTCGTTTGACTGAGGGTTCACCCATATTTATATTACTACTTCGTGATGGCATAAGGAGGCTTTCGTTAGTGCTTGTAGCTAAGATGACCATACACTGGGGCTATTTAAGTATCATCACCCGCTTATTCGTATATACACGTGTGTGTGGTTCTCCAGACACTTCATCCTTGTTCGTTTGTATGCGCGTATATGGACTCTTTCTCTGTACCGTTTCGTGCACCTCGGGTGGACTATCAAGGGCCACCAGCTGTCCTCTTGCACTGCCAATTGACTGTGTTACTATCCACAGCCTAGCAGGCCTAAGACTAGCAGGCCTAAAACTAGCAGGTCTAAGACTAGCAGACCTAAATTATTCCGGTTCGTCGTACTCTGAATGAACACTCAAGCTATATTCACACCCACGTGAGAATGCACGCCGAACTCACGCACACAGCCTTACTACACCGTATACAAAACCCTAAACCCCTACATCGTATATAAAAACCCTTAACCCTAAACCCTAAACCCCCAAGGTTCTCATGTGCCGCGTATGCGCTCTGTCCCCATCTACCACAGATATGGGATGTACAGAAGGGCCGGCGCTTGCGGTCACTGACGGGGCATAGCTACCGCGTGGGAGTACTCGCCGCCAAGGGCTCCTACTTGGCCTCAGGAAGCCGAGACAGGAACATCATCATGCGAGACATCCGCGTTAAGGAACACAGCGTAGGCGAGATGCACGGCCACCGCCAAGAAGTGTGTGGCCTTAAATGGGCCTACAACAGACCGTATCTGGCATCGGGTGGCAATGACAATCGTCTGGTGAGTGGTTGAGGCTGATTTAACTAAAAACCCTAGCCACAAGCCATACACACCCCTTGGTCTCTTGAATTACTATATCTACCCCCTTGGTTCTCTTAGTTAACACCCCCCCCCCCCCCTTTTAATTCCCTTAATCCCCATCACCTCAGCTGATTTGGGATGTTAAAACGCTCTCTACGCGGAAGGCGAATGCCAGCAGTACCGCCAATCCTGACGATTACGAGTGGTATGCTTTTTTGTTTTGTTTTTTTGTTTTGCCTTTTTTTTTGTTCTGGTGAGGGTACGCTCACCGAATAGCCTCGTTCTACCAGTAGCGTGCGCGCACACACATAACTTATGAGGCGCAATAGCAACGCATGTCACGCGGTCCCCGTCCGCAGATCTCGATGTGTTATGATTTTGGGTTTTAGCTGGGCAAGATATGACCGGGTCTAGGGTCTAGGGTTTTGAATTTAACTTTGACCGTATTTAATACCCCTCTGAGCTGTATTGTTCCCGTATGTCCCAAATCATTGCACCTGTGCACCAGGTCCAAGCCCTATTCCGAATTCAAGGAGCACGAGGCGGCTGTCAAGGCCATCGCATGGAGTCCGCACCAGGCAGGCCTATTGGCGTCAGGCGGAGGAACAGCCGACAGGTGTATACGCACATGGAATGTCATGACAGAACAACCCCTGCAGGTACACACCGGGCAATGGCTGCGCAGTGGCAGTGTAATTGTGCTAGCGTATGCGTATATATGCACATGTATATTATAATATGAGTATATGTATATG
>NW_014040471.1:23936-24746 GCF_001186125.1 Sphaeroforma arctica JP610 | reverse complement strand
ATATATATATAGTATAGTATATATATATAGTATATATATATATATATATATATATATATATATATATATATATATATATATAGGGGTGGTTTAACAAGCGCACCCATGCTCAAGCACGTTTTCTTATACCCGCACACGCAACTATGAGTTCGGTATAACACCTTTGTCTATTGTGTTGATGTTCTTTTCATCTGTTCATGGACTAACACACACCCACACGTCTCGCCATCGGCTCCGTTCCCAATGGAATAGTGTGGCTGGTGGGCTATGTAGAGTTTTAGGGGTTTATTCTCCCGTTGTGTTGTTCTGTGGGTAGTCTTTGCATCTCATGCCCCTTTTGGTTGAATGGCTCTTGTCCTCTCCCAGTGTGTTGATAGGGCTTTGTAGGGTTTATAGGGTCTATAGGGTTTATAGCTTTTTATTCTCCCGTTGTGTTGTTCTGTGGGTAGTCTTTGCATCTCATGCCCCTGTTGGTTGAATGGCTCTTGTCCTTTCTCAGTGTGTTGATACGGGTTCGCAAGTGTGCAACATCGCGTGGTCTAAGACGTCCAATGAGATCGTCAGCACTCACGGCTACTCGCAGAACCAGATAGTGGTGTGGAAGTACCCGTCAATGGCTCAGGTGGCCAAGCTTACAGGTGGGTCTTGCAGGCAGTCTATGCACACGTACACATGCAAGAATTATCTAAGTCATGAAAGCAGTCTATGCACACGTAGGCATGCAAGCAGCATCCAAGTCATATCAACAGCATATGTACACGTAGACATGCAAGCATTATCTAAGTCATGAAAGCAGTCTATGCACACGTA
>NW_014040471.1:16773-20605 GCF_001186125.1 Sphaeroforma arctica JP610 | reverse complement strand
AGGTCATGAGAGCGGTCTATCATGCAAGCATTTTCTAAGTCATATCAACAGCATATATACACGTAGTATAATATTCATTGGTCTTCTGTAGTTGCTAGACATGTACACTACGCTATGTATCACCCCTCTCATCCATCGTCCATCGTCCGTTGCTTCTTTTTTATCTCATCCATCGTCCGTTGCTTCTTTCGTATCCCATTCATCGTATCGTAGACCATACGTTCCGTGTGCTGTACCTTGCCATGTCGTTGCTTCTTTCTTATCTTATCCATTGTCCGTTGCTTCTTTTGTATCCCATTCATCGTATCGTAGGCCATACGTTCCGTGTGCTGTACCTTGCCATGTCACCTGATGGGCAGACCATTGTGACGGGTGCGGGTGATGAGACGTTGCGTTTCTGGAACGTTTTCAACAAATGCCGCGCAGTGAAATCCAAGTCAGTGCTGGAGTTAGGAACAGCATCCATCAGGTGACACCAAGGAAGTACACACACAACACACAACACACACACACACACACAACATACAACTCACAACACCCCCTTGCATGTCACATGCACACCATAGGAACATATGAACATCAGGTGATACAAAGGAAGCACTGACGTGTGCGATGGCCACCAACGGCATAGGCAATCAGACACAGACACACACACATACACACACACACAACACTCAACACACGGTTCATGCGCACCAGTGGGCCACACAGCCATGGCCTGTTGCCACAGTTGACACTGTTGAGTATATGCACACACCTAGAAGGTATCTTGGGTAATTATGGGTCTTTGCGCATGTGTGCTTGTGTGCATAGGGCAGCTATACTCTGCTGCAACAGTGGTGTCAGCAACGACCATCCACTAATGGCATTAAGGTTCTATAAATAGACATTTGCTCCATATTAATTGACACCCGGGGTATGAGTCATGGTTACTACGTAGCACACCCGAAATTCGGGGCCCAGGTGCGGACACGACAGCGAAACTATCCCTCAGTCCACGCAGGAGATAAAACATCAGCTATGCCGGGACGGGTCTTCTGAATTCCGGTACATACGGAACACCAGGCGTGATACCTCGCATGGGGAATCATCAGCCATGTCACATATGCGATGGCCTGCGAACACCACGGCAGAAGCTCATACAAAGCGGCGGGGTTAGTCCTGCTATAACTCATACCGGGACGAGTAATGTATAAACCTGGACGAGTAATGTATAAACCGGAACGAGTAATGTATATCCCGGGACGATTACTGTATAAACCGGGACGAGGAATGTATAAACCGGGGCGAGTACGGTATAAACCGGGTCGAGGAATGTATAAACCGGGGCGAGAAGTTTATAAACCGGGACGGTGTTGTGGTCGTCGGTGGGTACGGGTGCGATGCCACGAGTGGCCAAAGAGTGAGTCATCAGACATGTGCACTCGTTAACACTGCACCACGCAATCGACACACGAGAGCCAATTTAATAGACCTACACACCGCTATCTACAGGATCAACCCCGATCAGAACCCTAAGGCTTTAAAACCCCGATAACCCTAAAACCCGATAACCCTAAAACCTTAAACTTTATATCTGGAGAACAACAAGGGAGGGCTGGTATGGGGTTCTCATAGACAAACCACAGCAACCAACCACGTAGGCATCGCATTAACATCCTCTGCCGAGTGCCGAGGGATCGGCCACTGCCACTGAATGGCTCGGCTGTGCACCACCCCCACGCGACAATGCGCTACACCAACCACACACTATTCAGGCGGAGAGTGCTCCCACACACTATGACGGACCAGAGGCTACACCCTAAACCCTAAACCCTAAACCCCGTGTTGAGGTTATCAGAACACAGAGCGTACCAGGCGAGCGACACTGCTGTACGCACACACGCACGAATGGGCAACACACGCACACGAGAGGGTGTGGGTGTGTGTGCAAGTGTGTCGGTATTAGGGTTTAGGGTTACATGAGCATAGCCACATAAACATGCAACATAAGAGCATAGGCGGGTTAGAAAGTGTTTGCACATGTAGATGGAGCATGTGCAGGACCACTGCAGGTGCCAGCATGGACTACGCCTACCCGCCAGTGAGGTTTAACTAAAACCCTGTAACCCAATAACTCTACAATCGTTTAAACCCCTATCGAGTGCGTAGAATTTGGGGGCGACTCACGTGTACGCAGGAAGAACACATATGTGTGACAGTACACACGCGGCACAACGGTCACACACAACGGTCACACACCCATGACACCATAACTGGCTAGTGCCATGAAAACACTAAGCGACAGTAGATAGAGAGTGGCCAGTGCTATGACACAGTAGCTAGAGAGACTGGTGCTATGTCACAGTAGCTAGAGAGAATGGTGCTATGTTACAGTAGCTAGAGAGACTGGTGCTATGTCACAGTAGCTAGAGAGACTGGTGCTATGTCACAGTAGCTAGAGAGACTGGTGCTATGTCACAGTAGCTAGAGAGACTGGTGCTATTTCACAGTAGCTAGAGAGACTGGTGCTATGTCACAGTAGCTAGAGAAACTGGTGCTATGTCACAGTAGCTAGAGAGACTGGTGCTATGCCACAGTAGCTAGAGAGACTGGTGCTGTGACACAGTAGCTAGAGAGACTGGTGCTATGTCACAGTAGCTAGAGAGACTGGTGCTATGTCACAGTAGCTAGAGAGACTGGTGCTATGTCACAGTAGCTAGAGAGACTGGTGCTATGTCACAGTAGCTATAGAGACTGGTGCTATGTCACAGTAGCTAGAGAGACTGGTGCTATGTCACAGTAGCTAGAGAGACTGGTGCTGCAAGTGGGCTGTATCACAGTCCAACTCTATGGACATGCCACGAGCCTACTTCGCCATTGGATACCGCAATTTGTGATGACTACTATATTAGGCCAAGTTTGGTAGGTATCAAGCGAATACCGGGACGCGACAGGGGCATACCGGTACAGTGTAGTGCAGTGCACCGCATAACTCAGGCGATACGTCCTGGGCACAAACCTACTCACTTTTGCAAGCACCGAACATCCTCTGCCAAACTTACTTGTCTAGGGGCCTTATAAGGGGCCATTACACACAAAGGTACACACATTCTACACATCCACACACACGCACACAGCAGCTGTGATTTGTAAGTCAACATGTGTGGAGAGGCAACTTGTGCATACGACACACACTCAGTGCACGTGACTTCTGAGGGACTACGTGACCACTGAGGGACTACGTACAGAGACTACGTATAGAGAAGACGTGTAGAGACTACGCATAGATACGTTGAGGGGAGAGACTTATGGGCGGCAGTAGGCAACGCTTTACGACACGCTTGAGCCAATACTACCTGACAAGTAGTACACAAAGATATGAAATTAGAGGTAAATAGATATGTATATATGTATATATGGCCACCAAAGTGCATCAGAAGGAGTTGAAAAAAAATATGAAGATAGGTTTATATATATATATATATATATATATATATATGAATGTGTATAGAGCACACAGACATGGCTGGCCATACACAATGGTCGCGTTGTTGGACTTAGGCGGCGCAGTCGAGATATTAACGCACACGAGGTGAGCGGAATGACGAAACGGTATAGAGAGACAGAACACATGGGATGACCCAATAAAGATTCAAAACGTTTATATGATATGACTACGTGTCATTCTGAGCGTACAGCAGGTGATTGTTATATGTACTGCAATACATTGGAATCGAGCAGTGGCAGTGTCGGATGTTAGTGTATGTATATATACATATATACAGTATATATATATATATATATATATATATATATATTATAAGTATATATACATACGAATTATACCACA
>NW_014040471.1:2851-13049 GCF_001186125.1 Sphaeroforma arctica JP610 | reverse complement strand
TATATATATATACATATATATATATATGTATATATAGATCGATATCGATAGTTAGATAGATAGATGGTTAGATAGCTATGTAGATAGATAGATAGATGGACAATATAATGTACACACATACACACACACACATATATATATATATATATATATGCATACATACATACACACACACATATATATACATATATATATATACAGATAGATGTATATTTAAATAGATAAGACAAATAGAATAGAATAGAATATTATATATATATAGATATAGTTATATAGACAAGAAAAGACGTATAGATAAATTGATAAATGTATGACTAAATAAATAGATACACAGATAGATAGTTAGAGGTACACAAGTATATTGATAGATACATAGATATACGGATAAAAAATTCATCAGGTAGATCAATAGATTATATCGGCTAGACTGTGCACTACAGTGACTGGTAAACTACGTTACCTGAACACTTATAGATGAAACAATTTCAGTCACGATGCTTTCGAGCATAGGAAGGACCGAAAAGAGCCATAATCTGACGTGCAATTGATGTTGAGCTTTTGTCCAGCAGGGATAGATTTGAAAGTTTGTAGACTTTTGAACAGTATTTCGTACTGTTGACCTCTTCTCGATATATCCCAAGATACCGGAAATTAAGCTTTGTAGGGAACCTACAGAATAAGTAGTTTATTGCTATTTTATAAATGTGTCTAATCTGTCAGCTCAATAAGCACTGTCAATGATCGCGTTAAGAGTCGCACTAGGACGCATGGCCTTCTCGGTCATCTCCTTGTCGGGTAGGTAGTATCCACCAATGTCCTGAGGCTTGCCCTGGCAATCAATCAATTCTTGAGTGATCTTTGCCTCATTCTCGCGAAGAGCTGTTGCCATCTTGGTGAAGCTCTTGTCCTTCTTGGCCATGGCCTCAGCCCAGTACAGCGCCAAGTAGTATACCGAACCTCGGTTGTCAATCTCGTTTACCTTGCGTGACGGACCCTTATTATTATTCAACCACTGTGCGACGGCCTCATTGAGACACTCGCCCAACTGAGTCACCTTCTCGTTGCCACTCTTGACACCGAGCTCCTCTAGAGACACAGCCGTGGCCAAGTACTCACCCAACGAGTCCCAACGCAAGTGTCCTTCTTCCAAGAACTGCTGTACGTGCTTAGGCGCTGAACCACCCGCACCGGTCTCGTATAGACCACCACCAGCCAGAAGAGGTACAATAGACAACATTTTGGAGGACGATGCAAGCTCAAGAATGGGGAATAGATCGGTGTTGTAATCACGCAGTACATTACCAGTTACAGAGATGGTATCCTTACCGGCCATCGCGCGCTCCATAGACACCCAGCACGCCTTCTCGGGTGTTTCGATGGTAATGTCCAAGCCCTCAGCGTTGTGCTCGGGTAGGTACTCATTAACCTTCTTGATTAAGTTAGCGTCGTGGGGTCGGTTAGGGTCCAACCAGAAGATCGCGGGTGTATTGGATGCGCGTGCGCGGTTGACAGCAAGCTTGACCCAGTCCTTGATAGGAATATCCTTAGTTTGACACATGCGCCAGATATCTCCCTGCTCTACCTGGTGCTCGAATACAACCGATCCATCGTTCTCGTTTATTACACGCATAGTACCGGCCTCACTCATCTCGAATGTCTTGTCGTGAGAACCGTACTCCTCAGCCTTCTGAGCCATAAGCCCAACATTCGATGTGTGGCCCATGGTGGCTGCATCGAACTGTCCATTCTGCTTCACAAAGTCAACGGCTGTCTGAAAAACACGTGCGTAACATCTATCGGGGATAACACACTTGGTGTCTTGCAGATTACCGGCCTTGTTGTACATCTTACCAGAATCACGGATGACCACAGGCATCGAAGCGTCTACAATAACATCCGAAGGAACGTGCAAGTTTGTAATTCCCTTGTCACTGTTGACGTATGCTAGAGATGGCCCAGACTTGTAAGCCGCATCTACATCAGCAAGCACTTGCTTCTGGACATCTGCAGGCGCATTCTGAATCTTCTCTAGAACATCACCAAAACCATTGTTGGCGTTCACACCTAATTCCTTGAACAGCGACGCGTGCTTGCTGAATACATCCTTGAAGAACACCTCCACTACTGTACCGAACATGCGAGGATCAGATACCTTCATCATAGTGGCCTTGAGATGCAGAGACAACAGAATGTCCTGCGCCTTGGCATCCGCCAGCTCGTGCTCGACAAAAGCAGCAAGCTTGGCACGAGACATGAAGCTAGCATCAATCACCTCGTTATCTAGTAGAGGGGTGGTTTTCTTCATTACCTTCACATCTCCGTTCTTGTTCTCGAATTCCATGCGTACCGAGCCGGCCTTGGGCATAACAAAACTCTTCTCACTTCCGTAGAAGTCACCGTCCTTCATAAAGGCCACGTGTGTCTTGGAGTCCTTGGTCCATGCACCCATCTTTTTGGGGTGGGCTTGGGCGAACGCCTTGACAGGCGCTGCTGCTCTGCGGTCAGAGTTTCCTTCTCGCAGCACGGGGTTGACAGCCGACCCAAGTACCTTGGCGTATGTCTTGTTGATCACCTCCTCCTCAGAATTGGTAGGGGATTGTGGGTATGATGGTACATCGTATCCTTTAGCTTGAAGCTCCGCAATGCACGCCTTAAGCTGAGGCACGGAGGCTGATACGTTAGGCAGTTTTATGATGTTCGCGTCAGGGGTCTTAGCGAGCTCACCAAGCGCAGCTAAGTTATCGGGTTTACGCTGCGACTCGGAAAGACGATCGGGCCACAGAGCAAGCACACGCGACGCGACAGAGATGTCACTGATCTCAAACGCCACATTGGCACTGTTGGTGAACTTGTTCAGGATGGGAAGGAAACCTGCTGTAGCCAGTGCGGGAGCCTCATCCGTGTATGTGTACACAACTTTGGCCGCATTTCGACTTGAAGAACTAAACTTACGTGAGGCTAACAGCCTTATCGATTGGTGCCCTATCATCGCGAGAAGATATCTATCAACTGACCAAACGCTACTACAGTGTTCTTTAGTTCCTAAATATGTTGTGGGGTATTCATATTCATTTCACGCATTATATATGTTTGTATAAATATGCACGTATATAAAATTAAAATAATAAATATAGATTGATTGTGCCGAAACGCCTAAAAGGGCAAGCCGGTAGGACCACCATGGTACCAGGTGTCCAGCCTTCCACCAGAGAGTACAACACTGGCCCTGGGACTTGGGCCCCTGGGCACTGTGGCATAGGGTCAAGAACTAAAGGAGTCAGGATGACTGATAATCACAGGACACAGAGTCACAGAGTCACAGGTCTTAACTAACTGACCGGTTGAAATTTGTATACCTTTTGATTTGTGGAGAAGATGGCCGGTTTTTACTTTTTAGTATGGTTTTTGCAGGACCACTGTCTATGCTGAATATGTTAAAAAGCACATGTCCAAAAACTCTGGTTTATCTAGCGCTTCAGCTGGAATTAGGATCTGGAAGACCGGAACCCGAAGGCCAAAGCTAGTAGCCATGCTGTTTTTGAAATAAAATAATAAAAACAGGACACCCGTCAGGCACTCACACAGGCCGCCACTTTAATATTATTTTAGACACTCCTCAGGAGTCAGGACTCAAAGGAGGCTCCAGCCTCCACTCCTCACTTTTCACCCCACGGGACCCCACGACCCAACCCACGTTCACACTTTTTCTTCTCACAAGCAACTCCAGCAAGGTGACAGAGTCCAGAACTCCGTACCTATTTATTTATTTTTTAAGAGGCTCTCAGAGTCAGACTGTCCCAACTCCAGTTTCCTCCCGAGGATCGATACGGCAATGTGTTCGTCGAGAATACGTATTCGAGGGAATACACACATATGAAGACGGTGGGTAAGTATGCCTAGACACCGAGAAAAACTCCTAATCGGGAAGAGGGTTGGCACAGGATTTTCATAGTTGTGTAATAAATAGGTTTTTCACAACATCTTTGTAAAGAAAATTTAAATGAGGCTATCTCTATATGGTTCTTATTGTGGAAAAAGAAAAGATCTCACATCTGGTAGTGTGTGTAGTGTGTAGTATTGCATCACAACTAGAGTAGTATTTAGGATTATATAGCGAAATACATCACACCTTCTTCATATGCATGATGCTCAAAGTGGCTGTACTACTGTTCAATTATGTGGAGGTGCTAGACTTTGCGGGGCCTTTCGAAGTGTTCTCAGTTACAGGAAAGAAAGAAGGTAAAGACCTCTTCGATGTATATACTGTAGCAGAAACTAAGACAATCAGCGCTCGCGGAGGATTGAGTATAAATGTACATCACACCTTCACAACATGCCCTCTTCCGGATATTCTGATCGTGCCAGGAGGAGGTGGGTTCCGAAGTGATGGTACACCATACGGCACTCGATTGGAACTGCATAATGACATACTGTTGGATTTCATTGTAAAGTGTGCACAGACTTGCACCAAGCTTCTATCAGTATGCACTGGTTCGACACTGTTGGCAAAAAGGGGACTACTGGACGGGAAGGTATCGACAACGCATCATCTTTCACTGAACGTGCTGCAGGAATTAGCACCAACGTCACGTGTATGTGCAGATGCACGAGTCGCAGACAACGGTAGGGTAGTGTGTTCAGGTGGTATCTCAGCGGGGATTGACATGTGCTTTTATGTGATAACGCAGCTTCACGGTGCAGAGGAGACCGAGAGGACTGCGAAGTACATGGAGTATAACTGGCAACCAGATCAACTTAAGGTCGTTAAGTTTTAGGTCCAATAAATGCAACCAGGAAGCAAAATTATAGCGAGAGTTGTATATACGTCAACGATCGGGCTATACCTTACAAATAAAATATTTCCTGTAAATCTTTGATGAACGTTCTGACCTAAATACATTAATACTGCTCTACCTAAAAACTTTGTTTGATGACCTAAATACACTGATGATATTCGCTGGGCTGGTTTAAGACAGCATTTTTAGCTATGCAGACATGTTAAGACCGTCGTAAGCTACTTCGCTCCGAACGATTGTCTTTTATTACACTCAGAAGTCCGATAGACGTCACGATACTGACCTAAGTAGACAAATCGCGACGAGTCGGAAACTAGTTTGCTAAGACGTGATTTTTTCGTATACCAGGCCAGGATAACAGTGCTGATATACTAGTGTTGCTAAGTATGTATTAAAGCGAATCTTTGATAAACACGATCTGACGCAAAAAAAAAACTTGCATTGTATCAATACTACTCTACTAGTGTTAGTATAAGTAATCTTGTAATTAAAATTGACCTACACATTTTGATGGCATTTTTAAAGAATACTGCAAAACCCTTTAGTGTTGGCAATAATAGGTATGTGTTAAAAATCTTTCTATGGGTAACCAAAGCTTCGATTAGACAAAACAATGTAAGTATTTATAATATACCATAGCGGCATAGCCTATGCCTTCTCTCACTCTCTCCTCTCAGAGAGAGAAACAAACAAGATAGGGCTGATGTATGGCTATGATTATGTATACATACTTTTATGGAGACATGTTCATAGCCTTCTGAATTATACATGTTTAAAATTTATTGTTTTGTTTACTTTTAATTGTTTTTATAAAACAAAAAGTTCAACGAGAAATGTAGAGTAATTATTTGTGGCACACATTTTTGATTTGTTATTGTTTAAAAAAAAAGTTAATATATATATAGACCAAGTGGTTTTAAGGTTTTTAACTATTGTCGTAGACTGTAGAGTGTAGAGTCGGGGTTTTAGGGTTTAGGAGACTGTCAACAGTTCCACATGATTTTTTTTGCCGCGAGTATCGATATTGTTTTTTTATAAAAATTTAGTGCGTTCCCACTTCCCTCTGTGTATAGTATTATAGTGTATATATATACATATGCGTAAAAAGTACAAGCGTATCAGTATACCACATATAGAAGCACTGTGTGTTTTAACGCACATGCAGTAGACGTTTGTTTTGCGAAGTCCGTCACAATGAGTGCATTCCACGAGGAAGTGAACATTGAAGACATGGAGTACGATCCTGAGCTGAAGACGTACTTCTACCCTTGCCCCTGCGGAGATCAGTTTGAGATCACTTTAGAAGAGGTGATTGATGGTGAGGAGGCTGCGTACTGCCCCAGCTGCTCGCTTGTGCTACGCGTGATAGTGGACGATGGCTTTGACTTTCCAGAGGACGAAGAACCACAGGAAACCCTGCAACAGCCAATTGCGTGCTAAGTTATAAACAACATTTCAGTCACCCGTAACATACAAATACAACATCCACTAGTAGTCCGCACATCAACCAGTAGTCCCAGTGCCGTGACGTGATACTCTTATTTACTGCGGTTATAGTTCGTAGTGCGGAAGCGATCTTTGGTGTATATACATGCAAGTGTCTTATCAGAAGGAGAATGTCTCTGTGCTTCCGCTTCTAATCGCTAAGTATGAAGGCCTGGTACGAGTGACCATAGGATTACGGAGTACCCTCAAATATAATGCCTCTGCGTATTTAGGCTATTCCATCGACTTAGTTCAAAGCTCCTAACATCTTTGCCACCGCGTGCAGCGAGAGTTGTACCAATACGTCTCTGGTATTTAAGCTATGCTCATGGACCCCTTGCCTACTCAGGACACGATGCAGCTTTACAATCTCGTGTGCGTACATACAGATGGCCATGGCATATGTCCTATGTGAGTCCATGGTAGCCCTGTCTCAGAGTGAACACCCTGCCAGTAATGATGGTTACACACAACTGCCACACAGACACAGTTGAGTCTTGGATTGAAATGGGGTTGCCATTCCACAGGCCAGTTTGGTGTTGTTGGTGATTTGTAGCCACTTATAGGCGTCGCACACGCACAGCTCAAAGGAATATAAAGTGAACAGCCGTCATGGCTATATCACCAGGTCATATGCTACGGAGATGCAAATCTACAAACCCGACATTAGAAGTCATGACAGCGAGTGCCTTCTGTGTACTTAGAACCTCTGAACGCGCCCCCGAATGGGTATATGCAGGACATCACAGCCCTTTTTTGATAGAGGCGGGACACCCTCGTGGCAGAACTACGACCACGTGGTATGCACCTTGACCCATACGTACTTTTTAAGACCTTGATGTGTTGTCAGCAGAGAGCGTGCACGTGCCCATTTCGCATGCCACTGCGTCTGTCCGTCCATTGCACCGTATCAAACCAGGCTGTATGGGCTGCCGTTCACCTGGACCTCTGAGAATGAACCTCTGAGAACCAATGCAATGTCTGTCAATTGTGATGTGTGCGTTGGTGATACATATGTACAGTTGCACACTTTCCTGATTGTGGTTGGCCATTTTAACCCTTGACTATGGATGCCTCAGCTGATGCGCGGTATTGCGATTGCGTGTCGCCAGATCCGAATCGTACAACAATACAGGATGTATATAATAAAAATCCCTACTCAGTGATTACAATACAGGATCTATATAATAAACATCCCTACTCAGGGATTACAATACAGGATCTATATAATAAACATCCCTACTCAGGGATTACAATACAGGATCTATATAATAAACGTCGCTACTCGGTGTATACTATACAGGATCTATATAATCAACATCCCTACTCAGTGCAACGCCAGTGTGCATTGGCACCCATAGCTCTTAGTTTTAGTCAGATAATCGGCTGCGGATGTGCACAGTGGTATGCGTCGGTGTGTATGCTACTGTAATCGGACATGATGTATATGCTGATTAATTATACATGGTTTAAATGATGATTAATTAGACATCATGTATATGCTGATTAACTAGACATGATGCATATGATGATTAGTTAGACATGATGTATATGCTGAACAATTAGACATGGTGTATATGATGATTAATTAGACACGGTGTATATGATGATTGATTAGACATGATGTATATGCTGATTAATTAGAAATGATGTATATGCTGATTAATTAGACATGATGTATATGCTGATTAACTAGACATTGTGTATATGCTGATTAACTAGCCATTGTGTATATGCTGATTAATTAGACATGATGTATATGTTAATTAATTAGACATGTATATGATGATTAATTAGACATGATGTATATGATGATTAGTTAGACATGATGTATATGCTGATTAATTAGAATATGATGATTAATTAGACATGAAGTATATGTTAATTAATTAGACATGATGTAAATGATAATTAATCCTGAGAAGCCAGTTAGCTCTGGCTTAAACATGATGTACGAACTTATAAGACTGTTAAGAAACGGCCTAGGGATGGCTGTTTGTATGGGGTGGTTGGCAATGGGGTGGGTATCACTCTTGCTCCATTTACAATGACACATGCATCGCATATAGAGCATATGGCCATGGCTGTTATGCCTGCCTATAAGCACACAATGGTGTCAGCTGTAACTAGCACAGACTGAGCAACGTGACGAGGGAAGGGGATGCAGGCACTTGATGACCTCAAATGAAGGTTAGAATAGAGAACGGTTGCGAACTATCTTTCCAAGCAATAGGCACGCATTTAGTTAAGATGTTTGTGTATGTGCGTGTAGGTATATTGTTAGTTATTGTCGGTGCATGTGCCTTGCATTAAGTGTATATACATTAGGTGTATGTACACCATGTGTATTTTTGTCTTCTATGGATGTTGCTGCAATCAGTGGCGTTCTGAGCTGCTGTGGTCACGCTAATCGCTTATGCAGACGCACACGTGGCTGATTGTTTGTTCCACACTTTGTCTTGGTCTATTTTACAGTTGGTAGTCTCTGGTAGGGTTGTACTGTGTCTCCCTAACCCTATGACTAACTGGTGCACTTTTTTACCACCCCATATCACATGCGCACAACAAGTGGTGAAGGCGAGCGACATCGAAGCACTGCCTGACTCATTGGTAGTAGGGTATAGGGTTCAGGGGTTCGATTTCTTCACTTATTCACATGTGCTATTGCTATAAATAAAGGTTTGGTTATCTGGTGCATGCAATCATATGTACCGTATGAGCACAATCCAATGGTCGGCGTTAATCCTACTGTAGCCTATGACACATTCGGGCAAATGAGGAAGGGGGATAATGGGGGGTGGGGGGGTCAAATGCATCAGCCAGCAGGGCCGTATTGCGTCTTCGCAATTGCGCACATGCAGTGGTATGTGCTGGTGCTCTGTGGACGGTGCGGGAGTTCTGGCAATGAGTCATGGTTAATAGTTAGTCCGTGCAAGCCTCCGCCCGATGTGATGCGCGGGAGTAGTACACACACCTGCGCCGTGAAACCTTAAAACCCTAAAAACATTTAGGGTTTAGGGTTTAGAGTTTAAGATTTGGTATTATTGAATTGTATGGGTATCGCATATGTGTCGATTTAGGGTTTTGGATTTTACAGTTTTAGGGTTTAGGGTTGAGGGTTTAGGCATAGCTTCCTAAAATAATATTTTTTAAGATGGTTTAGGGTTTAGGGTTCAGTGACCTGTTTCTGTCGGCAGAGTTTGTCACAAATGCCTCTGCCGCCGCTGAACATCCCCGAGCACCAGGACAGCACATAGCTAGGCACAGTGCTGTTGTGCAGGTGTGTTGGTGGTATATCTTAACTGTGCCATGGACACCGTTGGCTGATGTAGGCCGAGTGCACGTGTGTGTGACAGTTAATCATTCCAACACGTATCAGGTGACGCAGTGCAAGGATTGTGGCAAATAAGCCGACTGAGCACATCATACAGTTAGCGATGCACAATCATATGTGGTCATGTCTACCAGACTACAAGACGTTGCTTATACTTGCGTAGGATTAGTTAATTCACATCTATTTATTAATTGGATGTCCCTTTCTTTGTTATTCATAGTACCTTGTGTTAACAATCTGTCCATCACTACTTCTCTATCGATAGCAAAACTATCTCTGATATATATAAATATATATATATATATATATATATACATATATATATTATACACACATATCATACATACATATATACGTGTGTGTCCCACTAGTTCTTCATGGCTATCCTGCGGGCGTCATCTATACGTTCGTCCATGATGGCTTCTGATTGGTTGCGGCGGTGCTCTCGCATAACTTCGCCAAAGTCGGCCATGGCACGCTCGGCGGACATCATTCCACCAATCAGTGAGGCAGCTGTGGACGTGCAATGGTATTCGACGAAGTTAACACTCAGTGCGCGACATGTGTGTGTGTGTGCGTGCTT
>NW_014040471.1:0-2831 GCF_001186125.1 Sphaeroforma arctica JP610 | reverse complement strand
TATACATATGTAGTGTGTAATATAGTAGGGTACCCCTAAATCAACAATACAATACAAACTTATCAACAATACAATACACACTAATCAAAAATACGATACAAACTAATCAACAATACAATACAAACTAATCGACAATATTATACAATTTAATCAACAATATAATACAATTTAATCAACAATACAATACAGACCAATTAACAATACCATACAACTAATCAATAATACAATAAGACAACCCCCTGGAACAGCCTACAACAAAAGAAAGACCATGACACACATGGTTGTAAGCGTTAAAAGGTCTCAAGCAATCGAAAATGTTTAGCTATAGACACATAGCAGTGAGCAGTAAACCAATGAAACGTTTATAGCTATAGACACAGCTGTAAGCCATCGGTTTATAGACTCACCTAAAACCAAGAACACTTTTCCGGGGATAGTGACCTGACGGATTGTGGGCACTGGGAGTAGAGAAGTGAATGTGATGAGCATGACATTTAGGGTTTAGCTAAAACCCTAGCGTGCCATTTAATCGAGCTATATTTAGCGTGTCATTTAATCGAGCTACGTTTAGCGTGTCATTTGATTGAGCTACGTTTAGCGTGTCATTTAATTGAGCTACGATTAGCGTTTTATTTAATTGCGCTTCGTTTAGCGTGTCATTTGATTGAGCTATGATTAGCGTGTTATTTAATTGAGCATCGTTTAGCGTGTGATTTGATTGAGCTACGTTTAGCGTGATATTTAATTGAGCTACGTTTAGCGTGTTATTCAATTGAGCTACGTTTAGCGTGTCATTTAATTGAGCTACGTTTAGCGTGTTATTTAATTGAGCTACGTTTAGCGTGTTATTCAATTGCGCTTCGTTTAGCGTGTCATTTAATTGAGCTACGTTTAGCGTGTCATTTAATTGAGCTACGTTTAGCGTGTCATTTAATTGAGCTACATTTAGTGCATCATTAAATTGCGCTTCGTTTAGCACGACATCTAATTGAGCTGCGTTTAGCGTGTTGTTTAATCGATTGGTTTTTATATTGAGTTGTGGGGGATGTCCCATTGAGTGATTGTCTCATGAGAATTGAATGTGCGTATCTGTGTCATGCACTCACGCAGATGAACTTGGTAGGAGGCCTATACTTTTGGGCTTTCAAGGTTTTAGACTTTTTGGGTTTCGGTGTTTTAGAGATTTTCTTGTTTCAGATTTAGAGTTTTTTTTTGGGGGGGGGGGGTTTCAAACATAATTCGATTAATTGTATTGGACACACGATACGACCGCAGAATATTCGCAAACGCGCTGAGTTCGGTTACCATTTGAATATGTCATATGAAACAAAAACACCATAGAGTATTATCTATATAAAACCATACCATTGAAATATGCCATATGAAACAACTTCACTGTTGTGTTATCTATATATAACCTTCCCATTACAATATGCCATACGAAACAAGAACACCATAGTATGTAATATATATAAAACCATACCATTAAAAATGTGTCATATGAAACAACGACATCGTAATGTGTTACGTATATATAGAAATACCATTGAGATGTGTAATATAAAACAATAACACCGTAGTATGGTACCTATATAAAATCATACCATTAAAATGTGTCAGTGAAACTAAAACACCATATTGTGTTTTCTAAAACTAAACCATTAAAATGTGCCATATAAAACAATAACAACAAAGTTTGATATTCGTATAAAACCAATCATTAACATGAGTCATGTAAAACCATAGTGTGTTATCTATACATAACCATACCATTAAAATGTGTCACGTACATCAATAACATCATAGTGTTTCTCCATATAAAACCATATGATTAAAATGTGTCATATGAAACAATAACACCATAATGTGTTATCTATCTACAACCATACGATTAAAATGTGTCATATGAAACCATAACACCATCGTGCGATATTTATATACATTTACACCATTAGAATTTATCATGTAAAACAATAGCATCATAATGTGTTTTCTATATACATCCATACCATCAAAATGTGTTATATGATACAATAGCACCATAGTGTGATATTTAAATAAAACCTACCATTAAAATGCGTCATGTAAAACAATAACATCATAGTGTGATACTTATATATTACAATACCATTCAGATGTGTCATTTGAAACGAAAACATCATAGTGTGATATATATATATATATATATATAACAATACCAATTAAAATGCGCGAGTGTTACTGCTCCTGATGCTGCGACGACCCCATTTCACTCCTCCAATAGCGCCTGATTTCACGGCGACATCGGCTGCTGCCTGTGATTCTGTATGTTTTTAGGGTTTAGGGTCCGAGGTTTAGGGTTTCATGTGTCTTTATTTGTTCACAAGCTATATTTTGCCTAATGTCCGGGATGTCCTTTGATAAGCGGCAGAAATAAGGTATTATATGATCATCAATTAACATTGACACAGCCCCTTCAGAAGTGATGCGCACATGGTACTGCTCACAGGTCAACACACCCAAGGCAAGCGTTAGGGGTTCAAGGTTTCACGGTTTTAGTGTTATAGGGTGATGTCTTTTTGAGTGCGTTAATATCGATGTCATACACAAAACAAAGTTGTGAGAGGCATGGAAGTGGATAGGTCTACTACCTGTTACAGGAGAGGCCGAGTGGGGTCACGGATAAGGCACAAAGATATATGGTCCAAGGCAATATGCCGCACAGCATGCAGCGACTCACAGTATCACGCCGATGGCACCCAATGGGGCCAGCATTGTGATATCTACAGTTAGGCAATTCGGTTGATAAACTTGTCTAACTGTAGATACCACAAACACACACACACATATAT
>NW_014040472.1:160153-163669 GCF_001186125.1 Sphaeroforma arctica JP610 | reverse complement strand
AACGAGGGTTCGGTGTATCAACTACCGAGTTCGAGATATGCCACACCAGTTATTAGTCAGGTCTCTCGTCTACTCCGTTTTCCTTGTTACCACTGCTGGTTTTTCACTATTCCGTTGGTTTTTGAGAGCTACTCTCTGACGATTCCTGCGCTTCTTACAACAATGCTTAACATCCATGGTGAAATCTCGTTTGAGTAGACCTAGCAGTTTTTTTCTTCGGAACAGATTGATATAAATACAATATTCTATCATACACAGTGTCGCGCGCGGTGTCATTGTTTCGTCTGGTCCGTTGTCCGTATCGGCGGATGGAACTGCGGCAACAGAACAGTTTGATACCATCACCACTTCATTTCCGCCAGGCTCAGTGGACAATAGCGCGCCCATCAGTGTGCTCCAATTGGGATCTAAAACACACGTTGTATCTGAGAAATACTGTAAGTACGAAAGCAAGATCCAATCTGCGTGTGATTTAGTAACACTGGGTGATTTTGGTTCCACGTCATTTCTATTGTATTGCCATTGTTCTCGCCTTTACTGTAGCATCGCTCTTGATGGGATGTATTGTAGCGCATGGGCACTCGTATGAACTCTTGCATTCCCTGTGTACATTATAGGGCTTTACCACCTTAAAACGACTTCCGATAGCAAGAAGTCACCTCGTCAACATTTCGCAGCACTGGTCCAAAGATTGTTTGACAGCACATCAGGTGAGAGTTTCGGCCATCTGGATCGCTTTGTATTCATGTTATAATGCCTGGTGTAGTCATTTATCTTTGAGCCACGTACTTTTAATTGTTATGCTTGTATTCTCGAACAGACTCATTGATAGACGTAGCAGAAGTGGCCGTTGACACTTAAGGAATCGGATCTCATTATTCTACTCGCAATACTTACGTAAATATTCGAAAACAACTAACATCCAATATCGGTGTTGCTTCACTCTATTAGGTAACTCGCCATCGAACACAGCCCCAACAATCCTGTACGAAGCGTACTTTCGACACACCAACAGCTCAAGCCTCAAGGTCGAGGAGGCGGGGCTACAACCGAGTAATCTGCACGTGTTGGGAGGGGTGGATCATTCACTGCACTGCTCCGCCAGTGTTCCACGCGTACAAGCACTTTTTGACCGTCTTTGTCCTGGTGAAGGTGTGTGCAAGCGATGGACGTTGATATTGTGGCAGTACTTGGTGTGCTATTTTTATTTCCGAAAAGTGGTGTATTGAGCTTGGTGTTGGTGGCTACGCACGTGCCTTATCTGTCACATTCATAGTTGAACTTATGTTTTTAGTCTGGAGAACCGTGTCGATATTGTGCGTGTAAATATCGCCCATATGACAGCTAACCAGTACCAGGGCCATTACAGAAGAAACACTGATCACCGGATACATAAATATAAAATTATCCACCGTGCTACATGTACACTGCGGTATATACCATACTAAGTCAATTCGGACGATGCCTCTATGGAACGCAATACCCTGCCTTGTTGTGCAATACACTCTATTTCCAAACCATCGCACATGGTATACTTTTTCCGTAACGCCCTTTTGGCGTACTCAAGTCTAACCAAACTTTCCGCACACATTCCTTTGTTCGACAGTGTTTCTCCCACCAGCGCCAGCACAAGATGAGATCGATTGGGATGCCATGGCAGAGAACAAAGCAGATGGCACGGAGGGGCCTGCCCAAGATAAAGACTCTCCTAGTTTAGAAAGTGCGAATGAATCGGAGTCGACCCCTGTCGCTGCAGAGTGAAGCTCAAAATTGAACAGAGTGACTGAGTGTAGGGTGGGAATGATGTGGCCAGGTCTCTTAGGTAAGAGGGATACTGCTGATATGAACGGCAGCCAGGCTGGCACGAAGGAAAGTGATAGCGCGACAGGGGCAGACGATCGTGAGAGCAATGTCTGATATGAGAGTTGGAAATATGGAATTTAAAGGCTGCGGGGCGAGCCTAAAAGGAAACTGGTCAGGTGAAAATATGTTATTAGGAAAGTGCGAATGTCGATCAACGAACATGTCGGCGAGATGCGGCGGTGTCGTCCAGCGGCAAGACTTATTGGATTGGTTGTGTTTTGTTAGACTGCGCTTAATATGGGAACGACATATTAATAGAGCGAGAAATAGTTTGTATATCAAATCAGTGGTATGTTTTGACCGTTTGGCCGCTAAATACGCTGAGGAAGATATCGTATCGCACCCGACCACAGTGTCGCATTTGGCGATGAGGAAATACACTTTTCTACTTAGAGTTTGATCATCAAATCTCTGACAGAATGGCACCGCCTGTTCGGAAGCTGGACTTAATGGTTGGTCAGTTGATTTCGAAGATATTGTTGTTGCAACGATATATGATATGGCGAGAAAGCAAGTGCAGCGTAGCTGTCGCTGACAAATGGTCACTACAGTAGAGATCGAATACTGAAAACGAGAAGAGGCAGACATTGTCTGTAGAGTCGCAGGACATATCCGGTTATAGCTACATCGCCTTGCGACACATCATAGGAAAGCTTCAGCGCAAACTCTAATCGGACCAGCTTGCTAGCAGACGAAGAGTCGAATGGAGTACGCGTTCACCGGACGTATGATCGACCAACTTGATTAGTTGGTGCGAACAAATCGCCTCGGATATAGCATGATACCGATGCTGATGAAATGATATGTGGTCTGCTGATTTTCAGGGCGAATGGAGAATTGTAAGGCGTGCGCTCAAGATTTTAAAACAGTACCATTCGTGACTCGCGATTGGATTCGTCAGCTTTAGATAGCGCTAGGTATTTGGGCCTACTCTCAGACGTATACTAGCGGCAACGACTGTCGCCATTATTGCCGCAAGGGTCCCCCTCCCTATGTGATTGATCTCTTTCGCTTGGCTTATGTTGGAAACATCCATTAATCTGAAAATCTTAAGGGGCGAAAATACACAAAGTGGAGTCGGCATCAAACAAATGACTATGTATGTTTTATTTAGATCAAACTGAGCCGACGAGATGTGAACTGTCAAATGTTATTCTCTGCCAATCAATGAGCACTTTGATATTTGTACGCCTCCATGGTGTTAGCAACCCATGAAGGGTCTCGGTAGTAATTAATAAATCTAAGTTCTTTATTATTAATTTTAATCTATTCCCACGTCTATATATATGTACAAGCGCAAATAGACGCCACGTGGTGGGCGAACTGAGTACTCTTCCATCACCTGGCGATGATGAAGCCTTTACGATACTCTTCGAGTTCTTCCGTAACGAACACAGGCAGTTCGACGCGAGAGGCGGGTATTTGTAGACGGGTGTAGTACCGAAGGCGTAGATCCATCGGACTTCTTGGAGATGCTGGGGGTCCACTGAGGCGAGTGATTTTATTTTCGAACGAATATATGAGCTGATATGAAGAACTATAACTTCGAGATGTGACCTTACAACAGCTGATAGATATAACTAGTATGAATCTTTGGTAAACGGATTGCGCAAAATCAGAATTCATTATAAATACATGTATATATTTATATAT
>NW_014040472.1:155113-157106 GCF_001186125.1 Sphaeroforma arctica JP610 | reverse complement strand
TATGAACATGTATATGCCTCGTAGAAAAATAGCTTTGCGCATGAGAACAATGTTCTATTCTTCGTTAAAGGCCAATATTGTTACAAATTCATTCAAATAAATGGGGATGTTTTAGTTTTGTATATCATATTTGTACAAGTTGTTTGCCGCATTATATTGCATTTACTTCTAACCACTCTTCAGTAGTCATGTACCCAATACCAATGCAGAAATCTGTATTCGTATCATCCAATATTACCGTATGAGATACTCCCCTTTTTCATATCTAAGTTTTGCGGATTTAACATTACAATAGACTTTTCGCATCAGGTGCGAATGAGAATACCAATTGAATAAACATAGACTGTGTTTGCGAGCAACAAAATTTTAACCAAGAACTTGACATACCCTTCTTCGTAAGCATTGAGACTGTAGGGACTTCCTAATAGGTTGCGGCGTTCTTCGGCCGTCACCTTCCGTTCTGCTTCCAAGAATGCTTGCTCGCCACGCATGCACATGCCTGGCAGCTTGATAACCTCGTTGTATATGAATGTACCTGTGTATTAAAGTACCAGTAAGTTTAATAGGTGTTTGGAAAGCCTTCCGCGATACTAGAGAGGATCACCACGCGACAAACATCTGACCGCGACTCTTCAGGATAGAATGGCTTGGAACAATAATTGCAATATATGCGAGCGTGCCTCCACAACCGGTTTTCACACGGTTCGCACCGTGCGCGTGGCCGCACATGGACTTAGCAGAGCGTTGTTTCTCAAAAACTCTACTTATTTATTCATCATCCATAAAACACAATCGAGTTTATATTATAACAAGATGATCTGTATCGCATACTATATACATGCGTATGTGCGTGAGAAAGGAATCCATCAAAGAAGCTATATACGGGTAACCTTGCAAGTTTGATTAATCAGCAACCTTCTATCATCGAACTGCTTACCTATAACCAAGAAGAAAAACCCTAGCAGCTGCAATGAGTTGAACTCCTCCCATCCTAGAGCCATGGACACACCCCAGATGAGAATAGTTCTGCAACTGTCGATAGTTGTGCGATGGGTGGCCGATAATTGCTTCGTTACTGAGATGCCGAAGAAGTTGAAAAAGGCGATGCTGAAGATACTCCCTAGATTACCCACAACCAGCTGCCAACTGTTGGTGCATTGCACCCAGGCATCCACTGTGTTCTCGACCACCTCACCATTCCCCTTGTGTACAAACTGCAGGATGGGAAGTATCACGCATAGGATAGCTACACCCCAGAACCCCTCAAGACCGACCGCCTGCAGAGCGGGCGCGTGGTATTGGCCCAAGAACTTCTCTTCGACGACGAACTGCGAATGGTTTCAAACAAAAATAGAACGTTCACATTTGATCGAATGATGTATACTATCTCATTGAATCGATCTGAGATAGTGAGATGGACTTGAGATAACTCAGACATACAATTTCAAAAGCCTTGGCAACTTAAATAAGCAAACACGCACGTGCCGAGCGATTGTGTTCTCTTGACTATCCCCTAAAACTTTGTGTGTGGTGTGCCAATAGTCGTTTGTGGTATATGTTTGTGATGGAGGAAGTATAAAACTCGGTACTCAACCATGTAAGTATGCGGCAAGCTTCGAGGGCGACAATCTGCGGGTGGAGGTGAAGAGACAGCAAAATTGCAAATGAATATGCTTACCAGGCATCGTAGTCGTATCTGATGTCACCATATAAATATACAAAGGCTGGTGCGCAGACAGAAGACAAATCATAAGTCAGTCCTATCCAGATATTGTCACACACAAGACTGATTCCAGATAAATACATGTTCAAACCTAGACAATGGTAAATGTATATACGAACAAAAATATAGATAGCATAGCAGTAGTCATTAATACTCATAGCTATAGGTGTGGGGAGAAATAAATATTCGAGCAAATACGTTGCTTGATATGTCGAGACACATAAGTGAGTGAACCTTCTATGATGAACATCTAAACATACATATATATAT
>NW_014040472.1:149299-154692 GCF_001186125.1 Sphaeroforma arctica JP610 | reverse complement strand
GTGTGTGTGTGTGTGTGTGTGTGTGTGTGTGTGTGTGTGTGTGTGTGTGTGTGTGTGTGTGTGTGTGTGTGTGTGTGTGTGTGTGTGTGTGTGTGTGTGTGTGTGTGTGTGTGTGTGTGTGTGTGTGTGTGTGTGTGTGTGTGTGTGTGTGTGTGTGTGTGTGTGTGTGTGTGTCTGAATACTTTCAGGCACATCCGAATGTGAGTCATCGATTTCACGAAGGAGCATAGAAGACTCAAAAAGGATATGAGCAGACAAAATTATCCATCAAATCGAAAGTCACTGCACACCTGTGTTGCGACGATCAGTTGCGCCATGAAAACTAGGGTGTTCCCTAGAGCTGGATTAATGGCGGACCCTGGTTTACTGTACAGCACACTTGCCAGTCCGACGACAACTATTCCAAGAATTACTATAGAAAGACCGATGTAGTGTTTCAGAAATAGTGTCCTCTTGAGAAAGACAACCGAAAAGACAGCTGTGAAGAGAACCATAGCACCTCTGATCATTTGATACACACTTGCGGTTGTGTAGATCAGGCCTACGTTCATTATAGTGGTGGCGGAGAGATCACAAAGCGTGGGTAAAGCGAATGCCCACACAGGTACGAGTGGTTTGGCGTTTGGTCCTCCTTTAGGTACAATATCTGCAGCACTCGAACCAGAAATAGCCGAGTAGGATCCTCTACTTCCACTAGTAAGTTTCTGCTTGTTCTCAATGTATGCAGCACGCTTAGTTACGATCGTAAATACCACAAGACACAAGGACTCGCCCATAAACATGGTCAATGTCTGGAACCCAGGATGTTCGAATTTGTGTGTGGTACCGTCTGCTCCCACTGCGGATGTTTTGTCCTGCCAGGTTGTCATGATAGTATTGATAGTTCCTGTGATTAGCATGCCAATGGCAAGCAACGCATGCTTAAATTCCAGCATCTGGAGTCGATGTTGCAACGCCAATCTGCTACATGCGGAACACTGTACATGGCATAAGTCAATATGATGTATATATGTTTATATAAATGATATAAATTCTGTGTAAATTTAACTTGCGTTAATTAACTGACACCAACTGTGACAACAATCCTGACAGAATGACACACGTATGTACATATTCACACGATTTTTTGGGAACAGTTCGGTATGTTGGATATTTGATAAAAACTATGCTTTATCATACAAATGACATAAATGAAAGCCCTCTCTCTCTCTCTCTCTCTCTCTCTCATTTTTTTTTTAGAGTAAATAGTAGAAACTCTAAAATTCCCACACACAGCAAGTTGAAGAGAAGAGAAGTGCCAACTACTTCCAAGGCCCAAGAAGACTCCAAAGTCCAAGAAGTGTTAAGTTGTAGCAAGAGAAAACGCTATCTCAGTTCTTATGCGAAACAATTTTATTAATCAATCACATAGCCTTCAATTGAACAATCAATAAATTTAATAAAAAAAAGTAGCAATTTGATTGCTCTCTGACAAATAGATTGTTCATCCGCATTGTGCAGAAACTCGACCTGGATAGGTTCATTGAGTCGCATTCAGCATTATATGATCCAAAATATTGCAGGTCACAGATGTTTCACGATCACTTCGTATTGTTAAAAAAGATATTTACATCAAAATTGTCGTAGGTCCCTCTGTAGAGACTCTTCTTGGTCGAGACCGCAGTGGGGTGGAGACGTGAATATTTATTTATTTCCCTTTCTTCCCCCTTTTTTAAAAAAACAAACACAGATTAATTTATTGTACACTGCGTCATGTAGTGTACCTAGTCGAGAGAAAAAAACTGTGCTAGTAAAAAGAGTACCGTATGAGTAGGTGGGAAGTGTAGGTTGCACTAATTGAGGTGGTGCGTGTAGGTGGCTACATCCGTAGGTGGCGTGCGTAGGTGGCTCTATATATATATGGTGGTTTCAAGATTTCTCAACAACAAACACGACATAGCCCCCTCTAAAATAAAGTTAAAATATATTTTACAAACAAGCGGGCAGAAGCTAATAAATTTTGAACGGCTGGAATTATCGAGAGAGAAAATTATTGGTTCAAAAAAAAAAAATTTAAAACATAAACAGATGGATCCGATGGTGGTTCGCTTCAGTCAGTGTTTGATTTTCGAAATACTAACCTACACAAGTGTAAATAAATACAACTCTACATTCTACAAGCGCACAAGCCTTGCCAAGATGGAGTCAGGCAAGATTGAACACCGCCAATCTACCATCAGTATGGTTTTGGCAGATAAGGTAGCGTGTGCATCATGCTCATTTTTCTGCACGCGGTACCGACTTGAAACTCGATCGATCTTGATAAGTTGTCCTGCCTGGTAGACACTGTATTCCCGTGTTGGTTGGTCATCGTTTATATTCGTCCTCGGTATTTTAGTGGATAACTCACCATTCTATCATTTTTTTTTGCGAGTGCGATGAAGGATGGGGTGTTAATTTATTTATAACTCTCCGCTTCTCAGTTATGTTATAGAAGTTTACATCTTGCCTTGCACTTGCACGCTACCTGAAACAATACAAAAGACTCGCTTGTCAACTACTGTGAGATCTTGTAGTCATTGTAGCATCGTGCTTTGAATCTGTCTCGTCATCTACTTTCAGTATAATGGCAACTTATTTAGAACGTTTGAAAAGTGCACCCTAAGCACGTACAATTCTGAACAATTTCTACCTGCACAGGTGTTCATAAAACACACCAAGCACATGTTTGGTTTTATTGTACGTGTTTGATTTATTTAATACTGCGAGGTACCTCGGAAACAGTTAACGTAAAGAATGAACCATTCTCGCCTGCCACTAAAGTTTTTCACCCTAAATCGTCATAGGTGCTGATGGTTCTTATGTCTGCCTTCGCTGCGATTGTTGCTGCCGCTATTTTGGTGGGCATCTTCTCATAGTCGCTTACTTCAGATTTGACCGGACGAAATGGTGCCTCTAATCTTATCGTATCTGGCCTATATGTGGCACTCTTTGAATTTCCGGTAGATTCCCCACGAGATTGCGCTTAAAGAACTTCACTTGGGTCTCACGCTCGTTGAGTAGGGAGCGTGTCACGCTATATATATATATATATATATATATATATATATATATAGATGGATGGATGGATGGATACACTTGTTATGTTTGTTATGCATTTGTTATGCATACATTCATATTCTTCTATATATATATATATATATAACGAATGTCA
This sequence comes from Sphaeroforma arctica JP610, assembly GCF_001186125.1. NCBI lineage: Eukaryota > Ichthyosporea > Ichthyophonida > Sphaeroforma > Sphaeroforma arctica. The sequence continues at coordinate 151,499 of NW_014040472.1, read as the reverse complement.
GGCTGATACTCAAGTTCGACAGAGTCAGATACAGCTCAATATATAAGCGAATTGATGTCTTCCTTTGACGCCTCTGGTTTGGTATGCATAATTGTTTGACAGGCAATGTCGTCCGAGCCTCGTTTACAAACAATGTGGAAGCGCCATCACAGAATACCATCAACACAGAGATTTTAAAGCAAACATGGACATAAACCAAAACTGATTCATTTTTTGGTAACAGTCTTCGCATGGGCAACAATATGTTTACTTGGCAGCCTACTGAACGCGAGCAGTTTGTTTAATTCTGCATTAGTGAGACTGTTGAAATTTAGCACATAACATCAGTTATGACCGCAGCTTAGACGTTTCTAATTAATATTCGACGTATCGAGGCTATTCCGCACATTGAACACGCTGTGCTGTGTATGGGTAGTTTGTGGCTAGCAGTACCCAATTGCGTTTGTATAGACTACATATTGTCGTCATTATATGTTTAGAATTCCGTAGTATGTAAGAAAATTCTTACTTGTGTATACGGAAAACAACAGCACGTTATATTGTCTCCCATGATAATACTTTTATTATGAGACAAGGGGCTTGTCATTAAATTAACTATCTTAAACAGCTGTAACGTGCCCAACTTCTCTGTAACGTGCCCTCAAATCCAGAATCTGTGACCTATACCAACTGCTTAAGCATAGCGGACCGAAACAATCCAACAGTTCAATAATCAAACAAGATGAACGCACATGCAGGACACAAAGTGTTGTGACGCAGGTATCGTAGAGATCGATTTCGCGTCAGAAATGATATCATCGCACGTTGCATCAGGTCGCTTTATTATCCTCCCTCCGTATATGTAATTACATTCCAGAGTGACTGCCTGCTTGACTCAAAACTGCGTCATCGCTTTCCTGATCATTTAGATATGTGTTGTGTATGTACAGTACAGTATGATAAAATTTCAGAAATCGTATATATATTTTACTTTCAACTGGGGTGCTGAGGATTTTATAAGGATATATAGATTAAAAGTAAGCAATCGTCAAGGGCTGAAGAAGTGTTCAACGATGGAGTGTGAAGCATGCTGTAGATCCAGATTGGCGTTTATATGTCGCAGTTGTGTTGCGAACATGAGGAAGGCCAAAAAAATCGAATATAGGTATCCTTTTCCGTCTAGGCAAAATGTAAAATGAACCGACGTCTGATGTTGTGCTGTACTCGTACTTACTACGTATCTTATTGAGACAGGATGTCTTTTCAAATACCAAGGAAGACTTGCCTCATAATCGTAGGCTGAAATGATCAACCAGTACACATATATACCTGTATGCTAGCGTAAAAGGAGTTTATGGACAGAGATTATTTCTTTCTCCCTGTAGTCCAGCAGATCACCACTGATGCCACTGAGTACCCCACTGAGCACCACTGATGTTATGTGATGCGGGCTTTCTAGAGATTTAAGCCGTATACGACAGCTTGTTTGTAGCAATTTACGGATATGACAAAATTACAAGTCAAAGTACTTATCTCGCTACTTAATATCGATCGAATACAATCTTAGCTATGGATGTTTGTCATGCTTTCTAATTGGTGGTATCGGTCTACCTCGAAACAATAGAGAACATATGAGGAAAGCTGCCGAGAAGTCAGCACTGGCATCGTCTCTTTCTGCGCCTTGGTCGGCACTCATAGTATGTTCATTTTAAATAGTGGACGTAGACGGATTGTGTGCCCATCTCTTCTTAGTAAAACCACACAGATACATAGAAATCTACAATACATACCCAGGCGATCAGACATTTTATTCCTTACGGACATTAATCTCTCTAACTGATCGTGGCGTTATTCCTGTCTTATAACAGACCATACAAACTGAGCTGCAACAACGCTCGGCGCGTATACAATGTTTGAAATCTTTGATTGAAGAAAGTAGGCGTGCTCTGGCGAAAGAGAAGGTTGGTGCCAATATCTACTGGTTTCGTATATATATATATATATATATATATATATTTATATATATATTGTATATATATATATATATATATATATATTATAAATGTATAAACATATATATATGTGTGTGTGTGTGTGTGTGTGTGTGTGTGTGTATGGTATATATATATATATATATATATATATATATATAAATTTTAGTATATATATCTATATGTGTGTGTTTGTGTGTGTGTGTGTGTGTGTGTGTGTGTGTATTTGT
>NW_014040472.1:126617-147314 GCF_001186125.1 Sphaeroforma arctica JP610 | reverse complement strand
TAAATATAAATATATATTTATATATATATATATATATATATATATATATCAATTTATATATATAAAGCATAATATATATATGTGTATATATATATATATATATATATATATATATATATATATATATATATATTCGTATATATATATGTGTGTGTGTGTGTGTGTGTGTGTGTAAGTGTGTGTGTGCGTGTGTGTGTATGTGTTTGTCTCCGTATCTGAGGCTGTGTCACTGTATGTGTGTCTATGTTTAGATATATATGCATAATATATACAGTTGTTTTTGTGTGCGTGTGTGTGTTTGTGTGCGTTTTTATGCATGTTTTTATACCTTTATCTAGATATCTATCTTTATCATCATGTTTATGCCTGCAAATGTTTATGTATCTCTCTATTTTGAGCTATAAATTGAATCGATTGAAAAGAAACTTCATGATAAGAAACTGCATTTGTTGCTACACGCAAACATTTGTTATTGTGTGGAGAACATTTGTAAGTCCGTGTGTGCCCTTATCGGTTCATATGCGTAGCTTCATGCCACTACAAGCAGTGGACTATTTGTGGACGAGCACGTGCAAACTGATATAGGTCTCGTCCTCTGATTTTATTCATGGTTAGGTTGAGAATGTGCGTGTGGCAGCACTGAATAAGAAAAACTGGCAGTTACTAAAAGATAATAAGGAACGTGCTGAAGAGGTCACATTACGCATATTGTCTCAGGTACGTATAGTTGTTTCTCTTGTCGCTCAATTTCGCTTCATGTTTTTTAAAGAATATGCTGATGTATAAAGTCTTGAATGAAACGGTCGAGAATATTCTGTCGTGAACCTGTCTCAACATTCATTGTCATCTCGGTGGTTTGAGGTGAGTGCTTTCAACGTGTGATGGAAGTTTTACAAGCTCCTTTCAATAGTAACACCTAACTTTGCATTTTTCATAGCCTTGTACCATTCCTGCGTGTCCAAGGCTCACACCCGACCACCACCGGGTCAATTTTTAAATATGTTTACATCTTCTTGTAGCTGGGTCATCAACGATCGAGATCGCAAGTCGCATCAACGAGTGATAGTGATGTGCAAGAACCCGGAATAGTTACGTCAACAAAAATCGTACTGAGAAAACTGCTTGCCAAGCTGATGAGAAATTGTTCCGCCGATACTGAGAACCTAGAACAGACACGTGTACGATCACGAGCTCGTTTAAGAAAAGGTGTGTCATGTTGACGAACTTTCGCTTGTTTTTATTGTCCTCGTCCCACCTCAACAATTGACTATTAAATTACAATGTTGATTTTAGCATCATATCCCTTTTTATTTCATTACTCAGCTTCGTATTCTTCAAGTGTGTTTTAGTCGGAGTTCCGAACAGAGTGTAGATTCTTATGTTTTATACTCCTTGAACTTGCACATACCCAGTTTTTCGTATATATCAGGACCCCCAGAAGATACCCTGGACCATATCCATAGTTAATATAAATCTTACTGATGATGCACGACGCTGGTTTGTGCAACGCAATAGTGACACGGTTCTCTGGTCTACCACGTCAGCTCTAATGTACATCGCACAACTCTTAGCAGTCCTCGCTAACTATCATGGACTAATCCTGCCTATTAATGTGAATGTGTTGGATTTCTCTGATATAAGGTATGAAGGTGCACATCACAGTGTGTACTCGTTTATAGGCATGCCTGCATTGTGTTCTTGCAGTAGATTTACTTTCTCAGCCAATATATATATAGAGTAGAGTCACATCACTTGGAGAAATCTATTATAACTCGCTGCAAATTGAAGCGCCAAAGAATGACATAACGGATCTTTTAAACTTGTCTCCGCGTTATGTATATTCTTGAGAACTCTCATAACAAATACAACATCGTTTACGCGTACAGGAAAGCAGAGTCGAATTATAACAAGCTGAATTTCAACGTGAAATGTGCTTGCCACGCGCTCGGAGTAGTACTTTACCAGAGACAAGAGCATTGTATTCTATTGAACCTGACGAGAGTTCTAGTGTTAGACCGCATTAGCTTCAACTCTGAGCCTGTACGGAGCGGCAGTATATCATATGATGACAATGTAGCGGCGGGTGCGTCAATTTTGTCCGTTGCGTATTCGTGGCCTCATATTCGCGATTTTAACGCAAGTTGTTATTCGACTCTGATTTTTTATTATTTTTTGCATGGCTAACCGTTCAGCATGTATTTAGTCGTATTCGAGCTGTCTGCGATTTTATATATATATAAAAGCAATTCTTACCTATAGTAGTGTACATCGAAGAAAATGTTCTTGCGCTGGCAAACAACCTCTCAATTATAATGACCATGCTTTGATGTATAAAACGTCAACCAATGCTCCATCGTGGAAGGGCAAGATTATAGACAAAGTGACTCATATCTACTCACACTTTGCTGCTTATAGTTGACGATGGTATGCGATCCGGAATGCTCGACGAACTCTATTTGAAGGCTTTCTCGCCCGAATCTCTTCGTATTATGGAGAAGAGTAGTACACAGCTTAACAAATACACTGGTGATGACTGGGAGACGATCGAGGCCTTGACCGATCCCGAGTTTGAAGACCTCGGTGTATCTAGGCCAGAGCGTGACCATTTTTAAATTTATCGCAAGATTCTTCGCTTTTGTAGAGGTAATCATCTTTGACCATAAATGTTGCAATGCTTTGCAATTCACTTATTGAACGAGACTTTTATTGAGAGAATATTGACTGTACTGTTTTGCCTTAGACGCATTATTTTTCAGTAGTGGTGGACGGTGGTGATCTCTCGAAATGGCCCCTTGAGACGAGGGGACCTTCACTGTCTACGCTCCTATCCGAACTTCTATTGACCTCAGCTAACCAGGGTACCCCGTAATACTACTAATAATAATATCAGATACGGTATATGTGCTATTAGAGTCAGTCAAGGAAATCACTGGTTGATCTCGACTTACTTTTTATTCTTTGAAAATTCTTTAAAAGTGGGGTTTGTACTTTATCTAAATTCACCTTCATACCCAACGATCTCAACTTTGCCGTTGGGCGTTTCAAATTCTCATTATAATTTTGTTGTGTTGTTGAGTGCCTTACATACAGTAGTAAGCCAGACCAGCTACGACACCCACGCCGCCGATAGCAGGCAGGTTGTTTACAGCAGTCACAAGTGCTTCAGGCATATGTCTGTGCGCAGCTCCCAGAATTGTCATGTCCATACTCGTCTGAGGGGCGAATCGAGAGGGCAAGTCATTCAAGTTCGTGTTCACGAGTACAGATTTCATGTGACTGAACTCTTCGAATCCCTTTTCTCCGTGATACTTGCCACAGCCTGAATTGCCCACGCCTCCGAATGGCAAATCGTGGTTCATCATGAAAGTGATACTGTCGTTGAATTGAAGCGTTCCGGCGGATACCTTCATGAATTTCTCCTACAGGTATAAAAAGCAAAGGCAAATAGAAGTCAGCCTCTCGGAAACCGATGTAAGAAGAGCGATTTTGACAACTAGTAAAAACATGTGCAAGCATAAATGCTTGAAGAAGTATTGTGCCGACAGTTTTCGAGATATACGTACAGACACATACCTGCACGTGCTCATCATTAGTGTAGGCGTACAGGGCTAGCGGCTTCTCACGAGTAAGGATAGATTCGATTGCCTCATCAGCATTGCTCACGCGCAGGACGGGCAGAATTGGGCCGAAAATCTCATCCGACATAGCAGCTGATTTATGGTAAGCAACTGAGTCCTCGCCGAAATCCATTATTGTTGGCTGGATGTAGCTGTGGAGAATTCAAGTATTGCAAACAGCACATTGAAACTCTCAGTCGGATTGATAGTGACATATGAACATGATTGCAGTCGTGCAATTTTATTAAATTCTGCATGCCATACAAATGTCAACGAATATGTCTGTTGCCACTATGATATAAAAAAGGATTCTGAAAACTTACAATTGAGATGCGTCGAAGTCACCGCCGTGCACAATGTACTTGCTGTCCTTCTGTAGAATATCAATCAAGCGATTATAGAAACTCTTCACCTTAGCAATGCGTCCGTATTCTGGGCTTTCTTTGGGGTTTTCTCCATACATAGCTACAACTTCTCTCTTCATGTGCTCGATGAACTCGTCTGCAACAGTACTGCAAAACGCATCAACAGAAGTTGTTATTTAGAACCACAACAAGTGAGGAATAAGTACATGTGTGAAGTTAACTATGCTATAATTCTTGTAATTGATAATTTAACCCTCGATCATGGTATGTACAGTGAAGGAACACTAACCGTATCGCACAAAACGGACCGTTCATCACGGATAAAATAACCTTAACTCGACCAATAAACATACTTATCCACGAATAAGTGATCAGGGCGAATGCACGTTTGACCAGCGTTGATACCAAGAGAGGCCCAAACGATTCGCTTCGCCGCAGTGTCTAATTTTGCATTTCTTCCTACGTAAACCGGAGACTTGCCACCCAGTTCCAATATAGCCTTTGTCAGGTGAGGAACGCAATGTTCTGCCACCAATCGACCCAAATCTAGAAAAGAATACGAGTAATTATAGTAAGTCTTTGACGACACGGCTACGAGGAAAATGCAACACCTTACGAGAAGACGTGTATTACGTGCACAATGTATCGGAGTTCGGAGTTCGCATCGAATACATTTTCCAACACTAGATAGCTTCAAAATAGAAAAGAGAACACTATCATAGGGCACGTGTCTACTTGCGAATGAGCGCCTACCTGCTCGATATGAAGTGGATACCCACGGAAGCTGTGATGAATACGGAACAAAGCCCACATACTATTCTCGCGCTTCAAACCGTGCATGGACACACAAAATGCTAAGATATTCAAATTGAATGCAAGCGTATGAACGCGTTAATCGTAGCAACGACATACTAGGTGAACCAGTAGCGAACACGATGTCCCAGCGTTCCTTCAAACAATCCTGCAAGACGTCGTATCCGCCATCAACGATGCCAATAGCTTCAGGGTCCATATATTTGGGAATGAGATCTACAAGGACCTTCATGCTCTCTTTGGCGTGATCCTCTGATCCTGTTTTGATCACCACTGAGTTACCAGCTGTAATTGCCGCTACCAAAGGATCCGCGATAAGCGTAATTGGATAATTCCAGCAGCCGACGATCAGAGCTGTTCCTAAGGGCTCCGGATAGATCATACTTTTGGCTGGGAAGTTCATCATATCGGTATGTACAACTCTGGGCTTCACCCACTTGTCGATTCTGATTGGTAAGCAGAAAGTGTATGTGATATGAGTTGTGAGAAGTAAATTCACTATAGACCTACGTCCGCAACTCTGATAGAAGTATACTTAGACGATGCATGACAAAATCGAAAGAGTTTGGAATGATATAAGATCGAGAAGTACTGCTGATAGACACCGAATTATTAAAAACTGAGAAATGTACGACAGATAGCTACATGCGTGAAATTCCATCAAACTTACTTGGCAAGTGATTGATCGATAGAATTGATTGGTGTTTGAGTCTCGACCAACCATCCTTCGCCATGGCACTTTCCTAGGTCTGCTTGAACGGCGTTTAGAATCCTGAGATAAATTGGGGATTAAACGACAGTGTGTTTTAGGTGCTGATCATAGACAAGCATACAGGCATTCCCGTAGCTTTGCGCAAGGTGCAATACAATCGTCAGCTGTAAATAGCACAATGACAAACGATGGAAAGATACTTACTAGCCATATGCAAAGCTTTTAAAGACGAGTTGTTTTACAATCATAGCTTAACCGGTGTGTGACAGTACTCTTATTGTCTTCTGAGCCACTGAGCTCTTAATAAGGCACGCTATAGTACAATGTGACGCTACCACTCACCACCAAGTGATTTGTTTTGATTCAAATCGTAACTTACGTTTTAAATAAGAGACTTCCCTAATATTGTCTGGTATATGATTTGTACAGTTTTGATTTAGTTGTAGGCGGCCTGACGCAGTTGACAAGCCAACTGATGGCGTCACAAAATGTAATTAAACGCACACTACAGCGAGCAATGCCATATCTAGCGTGGATACGACGCCTGTGAAAATTAACAAGAGAAAGCCTGGCCATACCTCGTCTCATTGTCGACCAGTAGAGATCGCAGCGCGGTAAGCTGGCTCTTCCTCCACTCTAAGGGCTGAGTCCTACCTGACTTGAAGGCGTTTGTCACCTTTTGGGCGAGGCTGCTTATTTTACTCATTATGCAAGACCTCTGTTGTAATGGATGTATGCTATCATTAGCATAAGTGTCGTTGTATTTATATGTTTTGGATTGCTGGCACACAGCGAAAGCAACACAACCAGGGTGAGTAAAAAAATATCGAGAAGGCGAGACCGGATAGTCGGATAGACCGGATATAAACAAATCCAATCACCACACTTTTCTTCTTCTGTCCCAAAATGGCAAGTCCGGCGTTTCCGCTTTTCGCACTTTATTTTTTAAAATTTGTTATTTTACCGAAATGCAGGACGAACTTTTTTACAATAACTTTAATAGTGATATTTGTTTTTTTTTACTAAATTTAAAAAAATAAGAAACAAAAAACAAAACAATAAAAACAAAATGCATATAAATATCAGTCTATCAGGCTCAAAATCACAACTAAAAGCTTGTGCTGAGAGTTAAGAATTAAAAACCCCCACCCCCCGACGAATAATTAAAATAAAATAATATATATATATATATATATATATATATATATGGCCTCTAAAACTATGCCCGAAATGGAAATATATACGCCCATTGCCGAATGTATCAAAAACATATACGTTTAGTGGTTATCAGTACAGTGAAAATCTAGCGTCATACCACACGGTCCCCCACTCCCCACTCACCAGACCCCAGCAAGGGCTGTCGACCTGCCGAGTGCAGACTGAGGAGTGAGGACTGGGGAAGAACTGATTTGACGATATCCTATTTTCATACAAAACGTTTATTTATATTTTATTTATATATAAATTGAAGACGGCTGTTGCAGTTGAGATCGGTATATATTTTTATAAAATATTTTTTTTAAATAGAAATATACAAGATAAATATGTTTGCAGAGTTCACAGACAGTCTAACTTGAATACACATTATTTTACACAAGAGATATGTTCACTATTCACAGTGTCAACTCACAGAGTCTGACAGACCTCGGGAGTCGTAAACCAAAACAAATTCCTCAATTTCTCAATGATTGACCAGATATTGCAAACGGAAAATCCGAAAGGACTGGAAAAGATCCTGCCAGCAGGGTTGTTAAAAACGGACAAGAAAAAGTCCTGTCCGGACAACCATTTGCATTACGAACACCCAGACAAAGGGCTTTATATGGAGTTATGGACCAAACAAACAGACAGGCATCAATCTTGAAATGGACAAATGGTTTGGGTCAATTTGTACCAGACGATTTTCAATTTACCAGTGGACAACAGGTCTTTTTCGAATTGGACACATGGCCAGTCTCAAAAACAGGTCATAATACCATGGACAGCCCTTTTTTTCCCGGACAGTTTAGTCCATTTGTCCGTTTAACAACCCTGCCTGCCAGTGTCCTAAGACCTAAAGACTCGAGTCACTATGCTCTCTAGTTTTAGTTTTTAGACTCCTGGACTCCTGGCCCTGGAACTAGAGAGACTGGTCTGTGGATTCGATACCCGAATCCAAATATGTAGTACAATTTATTTATTATAAATGTGGGGGGAAGCTGAGATTTAAGAACCCGTTTTTCAACCTTTTTTTGAGTTTTGTTGATATATATATACATATATATAATATTTTTTTAAATAAAAAATACACCGATTTGCATTTGTTTTTTATAAAAAATATTGTTTATGTGAGCTCCGCCGCTCCGCCTATTTAGTATTCAACATACCCATACATAGGCGCCATGGCCCACCATGATGGCCACCTCCTAAAATCGAACAAGCCATAAATAGTGTTTTTTAATTCCTTTTTTTTCTTAAAAAAGGATATTTACCACATCCTATTTTGGACTGGTGTGGAGGTCTGCATTTTGATTTTCTCTACATTTTTGCATAGCCTCCGTCGGGTCCGTCCCTCTATCACTCCGTTCTAAATATAAATATCATGATTTCATAGGGCTACACCATTTGAACAAAAAAAAATATTAAATAAAATAGGTGTGATTTTTGTTTTGTATTGTTATTTGTTTGGTTTTTTTTTGTTTGGTTTTTTTTGAGAGTCCAGTCTCCAGACTCCAGACTCCAGACTCCAGACTGGTCCCAGAGTCCAGACTCCAGAGTCCAGACTCCAGAGTCCAAGGACTCAGAGTCTACCGTAGTCTACACTCTACAGTCTACAGTCACTCTCTATAGACTACTCGCCAAAGAAAACTCCACAAGAGACTATATATTTTAGTATATAGAGAGTATTTACCTGTCCCAGTCCCCCTTGAGAGGGCCTACTACAAGTCTACTACTCTACTAGTCTACTACTAGCTAGCTAGCTAGCTAGCGAGAGAGAGAGCAAATTAGACACGAGACAGTCCTCAATTGAACATACTGATAAAGCCTGTCTAATACGACTCGAATGTGGACGGTTATAGTCAGACTAAGTATATTTGTCTTATGTTGGTTGTAGCTTCACTCTAGTAAAGTGAAGCTCACAACTGACGGTTACTTGTACTTATATAGGTTCGTCACATGAGAGTCTTCATCGTGTCGGTTTTAGACTTTCGTGTGTCACCTAAGATGAACAAGTGTCACACGAAAGTCGTAATCGATTTCCTGTTGGATGAAACAATTTGCCCGCGTAAACATCTCAAGAAACCGACAGCCGACGTTTTAGTCAACAAGGTTTTAGTTAGGAGGAAAAGGTATATACCTTGTGTTACAACCCCCCATACGGCCTGAAGGACAGGGACGTATTAAGACGCACATGGTATAGATGTAGAAGATAAGAAAGAAGCACAAGCTAAGCAGCCTGTGTAGCAAGGTGTTTGGTGTACCAATCAAGTAACTGAGAATGAAGATATTCAGGGTTATTAGCCAGTCGGTATGCATAAACACATCCAGAACGGATGGACATGAAATGGGCATCATTAAGATGTTGGCGGAGAAAAATATCATCCTCTGGACGAAACTCGAGATTAGAGCGAGTATATTTGTGTGCAGAAGCGAGGGCAAAAAAAAATACAAATACCCAAGTTGGACTTATATTGGAAAAGAATTGCCGAATTCTAATCTTTAAAAACGGCAAGAGCCAGACGTTCTTGATCAAAATCAGGGTCATCTTTGAACGGACTGTCGTAGAATAACCAATTGATATAAACAGAAGCAGCACGTGAACCACGGATAACTGGAGCGGGAAAACCAATCGGGGGTCGATAAGTCTTCAATTTGGAACAATGGAAGCGATAAAACTTGGAAGTAGACAAATCCTGTATGACATACATAATAGAGGGGTAACAGTTCCCGAACAACAATCGAGTAGCAGAAACCGGATTCGGTTTCAATTGATATAAAACATGACGACCAAGAGCAAACATAGGGACATTATAACGATGTCTATTCACTTGGCGAGCCTGAGACTCTTGGAATTTGCGAGTACGTTTCCAAACTTTGCGATCAAGATCCGTAGGTGGAGGAATCAACGTTATCCTGCGAGTATCAGGAGGTAGATTCTCATTGATAACCTTTTCAAGTTTACTAGATCCAGAATTATGAAACGGACGATTCGTCATCAAGGTATAAGGGGATAATTTGGTGACGGAATGAACTATGGAATTCATATTCCTCGCAAATTTCCAGCCATGAATATCCCACGTCTGGTCATAAAAAAAACCAAACAGTCTATGTGTCAATGATTCTCTCAACAGCCATTGTCAGTATGCATACTAGTAGATATAGGGTGGCGTATAATGCTTTCAGAATCCCACTATAATTTGAATACTTCAGATTTGGAGGGGCCATATTTATCAGCGACATAAACACCAGTTACGGCCCATTGTTCAGGCTTGTTTGAGTTGTTAAATGACATATTCAGCAGTTTTCTATCATGGCAAAAAGCTGCACCATGAACAAAGTTAGCATGTTCGTCGATGTAGAAGAGTTGATAGCGTTATCCTCGAGCCGCGAGCAGATTGGGTTAAGAGGCCCATTGTAGGGCCAATTTCAGCACCCTCAGATTGACGGCCCGGGTATGTGATAACGAAGCGGAGAAAAAACGTTTGATCAGAAGACCAGTCCAATACCTCAAGCAGGAGGCGACGCAAACGGCGAGGTCGAGAATTTCCACGATCACAATGCGTAGCCCAAATACATTTGAGGACGGTAGTAGGCGGAATCCGATGAGATTGGACAGTGTATGCGTTCTTCGACAGAATCTCCAAAACCTCGGATTCAGTAAGAAAAAAAGAAATACTATGTGACATATAGGACCGGACCAGAGGATTGGACCTGAGTAGAATATTACAGTACCGGGCTGAGGGACCGGACTGAATATTGGGACAGAGGATTTAATATGAAATAATGATGACTCAAACGGTGTCAACATAATTTAGTTACTCGGAAACGACGACCATAGAAATATCTCATACAGTGTCATCATAATTTAGTAACCAGGAGACGAAAACCATACATACGTGTAATGAGCCGGGCCTCCACATTAGATATTCCGAGATTATTGTATTCACCCCAATGAAACATACCATAGTTTCCAATAGAGCGACAACGTAACACTAAATAAAATCTCTTCGACGAAAACAGTACTGAGATGATTATATATAGGCAATATTTCAGCCTCACAATCCCCAGAGTATTGCTGTTTTTACGGGGCATACCTTACTTTACTAAAAGTCTCATTTCGTATATTTACTTTGAAATTTGCACGATACTTAGAATTTACCTACGCGTTTAACTATTCTAAGGCGTTAATATCGCCTTGATAGACCGAATCTTACACATTTAAAAGTTAGTAAAGGTATTAATTACAGACTACTTAAGCGTAAAGGTAGATTAACTACCACAAAATTTTTCTCGTCCAAGCTAGTCCTTAAGAGACAAGCTAGCAGTCATAAGTTAAAATTATGACCAAGAAAGACAATACTCCTTCTAAGAAGCGTAGTACTGAAAGGAATAAGATGAAGAGAGAAGCCGCTAGCGCTGTCGCAGAAGCAACCGCTGCTGCTGTTGATGCGTTGGGACACGTCTCAAGACGCCCCAACCCATTCTTCTGACGAAACTCAGAAAGAGAAGTTTCTAATTATAAGGTAGTCCCCAATTATAGGGGACAATGACAAATCTCAGAAGGAACCTATAATAGAACCAGAAAAATAGGCAAGCTCAAGTGGCAAACCCGAATCTACGTCCGAAACTACTAAGCTAACGCGTATAAGTGAGTTAATTACTGAAAACACTGATCTTAAGAATCAGTTAACTACCCTTATGAAAGACCTGACTGTTGAACATGTAGATCGATTTTATAGATCAGGAAAACATACACAGCACTTACGCGAGTATGTTTCTCCGGGCATTATTGAAGCCCTACAGAAGTGGACAGAACGTCGACAGGCAATTACGCCTGAAGAACGTAAAGACTCAAGCGCTACACCTGTGGCATATGATCCAGATGTGCTCAGCGTATCTATACCTTACGAGGTACTACCACCAAAACTTCAGGCTAAATACTCGCCTGTTCTGACACCCGGCCGTGAGTCACCCGTCCTTGAGGGTATTATAGACCCAGAGGCAGGTAGAAATACTCCGCCACTTTTACCCAATTGGGATGACAATCGTCGGAAACCAGTTAAGACTGGGTATTTTATCCAGACACATGAATCACCCAAGATTATAATACCAACCACTATCCGAGGAACAGAGCACCGAAAGGCCTCGACCATGGATTTTACAAGGGGTAATAAACACCCCCATAAACGTGTTAACGAAGTCGAATTTAATCGCTTCGATGGCACAACACTACATCAACCCGCAGAGGATTTTCACTCTGACGAGGTGACCGAACTTAACAAATCGGTCGACGATTATACCATTAAAATGGAAATCGCCCACGATGCGCATCATGCTGAGGATGTATCATATTTTGCTAATATGATTGCGATTAAGAAAAAACGCATCGATCAGCTACTTCAGGCCCAACGTGTTCAAGACCACAGGGATAACCAGAAGTACAAGGGACAGATCAGTCCACTTAAGTCAAACTGGGATGCCAACAGTAAGCAGGTCGAGTTTATAAACAACTATGACCTCGACACGCTAACCTGTACGCTTAATGCGTTTACGGCCATGCTGGAGACGAATGATATCGCTACCCAGCAATGGATCTCCGCTTTAATACAGTCGTTTGACCCTACAGGGACAAGTTACTTGATCCTGCAGCGACACCAGCATGAGCTAGACACTTGTCGTGACTGGCCAGCTGTGTGTTAGTTGGTTACGTCTTTATTAAGCAAGGACATGCGAAGTCCAGGATTGAGTTCAATCTTAACTGAACCAGTTGCGAATACTCCTATTCTGAGCTATATTCTGAAACTTGATGCTGACCTTAAACGCCCAGATATAACAAAAGACAAGGCACATCGATGGTACGAGTTCCTAGCTATACACGTATTCTGTAAGAACATAGGGAATAACGACCGTGAGAGCCTGTACACCGAGTTACGACGTAAACACGCTACTGAGGCTCGAGACAAGGGACATGAGACAAAGTTTTAACTATCCCGACTTACGTGGAAACGGTTTTATGATACTGTATCCACCCTTTTCCCCGCACATCGAAAACATCGAAGGGGAAAGCGGCTGTTAAGAAGCCGCGGGAGCACACCGATCACGGGTACGTATCCAGGCAGACCTCAAACGAGAGACCCCAACATACACGGGCTCGCGACTTCACTCTATCCACGCGAACCAATAAACGGGCACGCGCGAGAGCGAAGGACATGGAACCTCCATTTAAGGAGATTAAGAAATGTGCCGACGCACAGTGTGGGTATGACATGTACCAATTAACCCCTAACGATTATTGGAATGGCAGGCATACATCCACCTGTACACACTTTCTTATTAAGTGCGACAAGTGTGAGAAGAAGAATGGCTATCACACTAAGTCTTGTGACAAAAAGTCCGACATTAAGTTGGAGTGAAAGTACTACCAGGTACAATCGTTACATAGACAATACAACGACTCTTTAGATGAGCGTGTAATAATCCCTATATATTGCAATGGAAATAAAATCCTTGCGTTGATTGATCCTGGTTCAGATATTTTATATATATCCGATCGCTTTGCATTAATGAAAGATATCGAAAGGAGAACACAAACAACTCGCTCTAGGTATAACCGTAACTGGTCTACCAAATAACATAGATCCGTTAAAGGATCAATCAGACCATAACTGTCTGAAACCATATAAGCCCCCGTCAGACACAGTCAAGGCATTAATACCTGACTTTGCGAACAAAATCATGGATCTGATTCTAGTTAATGAGAAGATAAAGATCACTGATTGTACAAAATTACGTTTTAACGACTGATATGTCAGCCTTGACTTAACCAAGGTGGACTTTACACAGTTAAAGTGACCCTCAAGGTACTATGTATCCTGGAGACACGAGGCTGTGGTAAAAGAACAAGTTGAGAAATGGCTAGCAGATGGAGTGATAGAAATTACCTATCAACAGACGCCAGTTAACTTGGCGCTGCGAGCCGTAGACTATTATAACTCTGACGGATCGTTTAAGAAAGTCAGAGTATGTTTAGATATGAGTCCAATAAATAAATCATTGCCGACTCATAGCTTTCACTTACCTCGTACTAACGAGCTACTGCGAAGGATGGGAAGGTGCTACAGTATTTACAACTATAGACCTTACACAAGGATACCATCAAATGCAGGTATATGAACCACATCGTAAATACTTTAGTTTTACGTGGAAAGGTAAACAATACGGGTTCAGAGGTGCACCTTTCGGGTTACACTCTTTACCAGCATTCTTCCAACAAGTAATGGAAGAAATGTTCGCAGACATGCCTAGCGTGCAAGTCTATATAAATGACATAGTCATCTTTTCTAAGACTAAGGGCGAACATGCCGCATTAGTCAGACGAGTCCTTAAGAGACTCAACGAGCAAAACTTCAAGATTAACGAGAAGAAATGCCACTTCGCAATGAGCGAAATACAGCTCTTAGGCTACCATATATCTGGGGAAGGTATTAAAATCGACCCCGGTAAGGTAGCACACCTGTTAGATTGACGAACACCAACTACAGGAAGAGATATTAACAGCATGTGTGGGTTTGTAAACTTCTTTTCAGATGGAGTACCACACTTGGCTGATTACCTTAAACCTTTTGGACACTTAAGATGTCATAAAGGCGAACTAGGAGACATGTGGACCAAAGAGTGTGAGGACGCATTTAAAGCGCTCAAACACGCAGGCGCTAGCGGCTTCTCTCTCCATCTTCTTCTTTTCAGCTCTACGCTTCTTAGAAGGAGTATTGTCTTTCTTGGTCATAATCTTAACTTATGACTACTAGCTTGTCTCTTAAGGACTAGCTTGGACAAGAAAATATTTGTGGTGGTTAATCTACCTTTACGCTGAAGTAGTCTAAGTAATGGGTTGGGGCGTCTTGAGACGTGTCCCTTGTCTAACTTCTTGGCTTCGAAAATGTAAGCTTTGAAGTTAAGGCAATAGTTGGCCCTCGGGCTCTGTCAGTGGGAGTAGTCTTCTTAATCGGAGTGGCTACATCCTTATCTGAAGCATTGTCCTGTTGACTATTATTGTCGGAGGCAAGTACTTCGGCTACAGTGCGGTTAAACGCATCAGCAGCGGCAGCGGTTGCTTCTGCGGCAGTAGTAGCTGCGGCAACGCTAGCGGCTTCTCTCTCCATCTTCTTCTTTTCAGCACTACGCTTCTTAGAAGGAGTATTGTCTTTCTTGGTCATAATCTTAATTTATGACTACTAGCTTGTTTCTTAAGGACTAGCTTGGACAAGAAAAAATTTGTGGTAGTTAATATACCATTTACGCTTAAGTAGTCTAAGTAATTAATACCTTTGCTAACTTTAAAATGTGTAAGATTCGGTCTATCAAGACGATATTAACGCCTTAGAATAATTAAACGCGTAGGTAAATTCTTAGTATCATGCAATTTTTAAAGTAAATAGACGAAATGAGACTTTTAGTAAAGCAAGGTATGCCCCGTGAAAACAGCAATACTCTGAGGGATTATGAGGCTGAGACATTGCCTATATATAATCCTCTCAGTACTGTTTCCGCCGAAGGGATTTTATTCAGTGTTTCGTTGTCGCTCTATTAGAAACTATGGTATGTTTCATTGGGGCGAGTCCGAGAGACTCGTAAAATCCTATCTTTAGAAGGAAATATATATATATAAATACTCTTGATGTCCTTAGTTATTGTCTTATCCAATAACTTGCCACTTATCAAGAATTACCGACCTAGCCTTCATCAGACTGGCACATCTGGTTGGCTGATCGGAGGATCAACTAGGTAACGTTAATAGTCCTTAGAAACCTATATTCGGTTGAGCCATCTCGCTACCGAAATATTCAGATTTAAAAAAAGTTGCAAAGTAAATATAGTTCTATTAATAAAACTAGACCAACTCTTACGTTTGGTATTTTACTGGGGCCTTTTAATGGCCTTGTCCAAATATCTGATATGTAAAATGTAAAAGGTATTAATTAATAAAACCATTAAAAACCATTTAGGAAACTTAGGTTCCTCGTACTATTAAGAGTACGTTCATAATTTACGTACTGCTTAAGAGTACGTGTATAGCATCGAGTCTAATGTGGAGGCCCGGCTATTGGTGAACATGGCTTCCCTCGGAAAATTCAGCGTGATGAGGGGACTGAATTTGTCAACAACATTGTCAGATCTATAACCGAGCACTCGGAATTATACACAAGACATCTCAACCATACCGTCCTCAAACATTGGGTGCGGCAGAGCACCGACATAAAGAAATGCACAAATGTGTGCGAGCACTTTGTGTGGGCTGTCCGGAGTTTTGGGATGAACGCTTGCCATTTACTATGCTTTACCAGAACCTCCGGATATCACGTCGGCACAAGTCAACACCATTTAGTGTTTACTCTATTCTACGGGCGCTGCCTGCAAAAGATGCTAAGGCGGTGGCGACACTTAGTATCTGTATTTGGTGAACATGGCTTCCATCGGAAAGGTTAGAGTGATGAGGGGACTGAATTTGTCAGCAACATTGTCAGGTCTACAACACGAGCTCTCGGAATTTTACACAAGACATCTCAACCATACCGTCCTCAAACATTGGGTGAGGCAGAGCGCCGACATAAAGAAATTCACAAATGTGTGCGCGCACTTTGTGTGGGCTGTCCGGAGTTTTGGGATGAACGCTTGCCATTTACTATGCTTTACCAGAACCTCCGGATATCACGTCGGCACAAGCCAGCACCATTTAGTGTTCTTTGGGCGCCGCCATGTTCCATTTGCAGACATGATTGATGACTTACCTGATCATATTCCGACAACGAATGATGCATGGCTTAAGCGATTGGATGACCTTGAGAAGACGATTCTGCCAAAACTTCATCAGAAAACCATCAAATACACTGATGCTATGGCGGAGGCTACTGACCAGATATGGAAGTTTGATTTAATTGAATTTAAGCCAGGAGACGTTGTCATGATACTCGCACAGGGAGCGACTACCAAAGCCATGAAGAAGCCTTTGTTGGGTCCATACGTATTTCATATTAGTGTGAATCAGACTACTATCTACGAGACAAGGATGGCAGCAAACCACCGGAACTCACCTTCCAGTTAATGTGGAGATTATTCGGCTAGTTCACCAGGCTACGGAGCCACCGCTAGATGAATCGCTATGGAGAGAAGGGGGATCGACATGCCGGCACATAATATCACACCGCCACAATGAGGCGACTCGGCAATCGGAGTACCTGGTGCGCTGGTTAGAGGGCTCTCCCACATGGGTGACAGCGGATGCCTTTGATGATCCGAACGTGGTGACTGCATACCGTAAGCGAATCCAAACTCGTGAGAGTCGACGACAGCGACGGCTGGTCCAAGGTTGGAGCGGCCTTGGTCGTTGGTATGTCTGGCCGGGGCTGCGTCCTTACTGCATGCAAGAGTGACGAATGCACAAGAGGATACACACTCGAACATTAATATTAATAAATTAAACTTACATAGATCTTGAGGTATACATACTCATAACAGATACTGTAGCGCCTAGATATATGTGCATACTTACCAGATCACGTTAAGGAAACATTAATACATTCTGGTGATATGTTGGTGATGTGATATAGTGTCCTTGATGCGACACGAATACCACAGCTCAACACTATACATGCATAGGACACAGAAAGTCAATAAACAATGAGTGGTTGTTGTGTGTGGCAAGGATATCTATATGCTTAGAGTACAGGCGAGCACCCTGCCGACTCTAACTCAGTGGCGAGGAACCCTGAGGACACGGCGTATTGAAATTTGTGTGAACTCGGTTATTGACCGCAGCTTCGAGCGTGTTGCGTGGCATCCAGTCGACAGAATAGGCTATGTATGTTTATTTAGATGCTGAGAATGCGGGCGAGCACCCCGCCTATTCTTACTCAGAGGCGAGCAACCCTGAGGACACGGCGCATTGAACTTTGCGTGAGCGCTACAGTCGGTGAGCAACCGCAGCTTCGAGCGGGTTGCATAGTCGCCCTGAGTGGTGTTGAGTTAATTAACATTATTACGTAAAAGTCGGAACATGTACAACATCATTACGCAAGAATCGGAACATGCAGGCATTATTACGTATCAAGTCGGAACATGTAGCATCATTACGTAGGAGGCGGACCATGTATAACATTATTACGCAAAAGTCGGAACATGTAACATTATTACGTAGAAGTCGGAACGTGTAAGGCGCTGTGACGGCGTCACCGAATGCGCGCCCAACTCAAGTGCTTCAGAGGACACCACACCACACTCGCACACAGAAGGGAAAGGGCCTATAAATGGGCCAAAATTATTCACAGTTTTTTTTTTGAAGAAAAAACGTTTACCGAAAACGTATACGGGTTCGAATAAACGTACAACGGTTTGATATAAACGTTAACAGTAGTAACCAACACATAACATGCATACCGACACGCATATCTCAGGAACTAAGCGTGCTATGACACTCATATTTGTACACATAATAGAGGACGTCATGTACTTGGCACCTACATGGCTTCCGCACTACTAACACATATTGAAACACCCTTACGGGCACTTGACATTGTACGATCACGTGATTCTAAATGAAATCACATTCACTAGAAATCGATAATGATTTCAAGAAGAATTGATATCATGCTTTACTCGAGCACACATTAAAGGTTCTAAACATATCATTAGTAGATGTACAATAGTTGAATTCTTAAGAAACCGCACAGACGAATATACTATCACTATTACAGGCGAACATTTCACATCAATCACGTACACAGGATACTGGACAACTAGACAACCCAATTACATGACACTTACTCTAATATCCTTTGGACGAATACAATCATCAATATAAATTTTACACAAATAATATAGTCATTACCACTGCCATGGTATAACAAACTTATACTTAGGATATGACGTCATAAGACATCTCGGATGGGATACACGAGCATACAATAACATTATAGATAAATATACACCGATATACGGCGGACTATTAGTAAGAATATCATAAATACATATTATCATACAAAGGATTGAGATCGAATTTAGAACTCTAACATCTTGTAGATGTTATTATATAGAGAATACTGATTAGAACAACCATTTACAGGCCATTGCAAGCTATACATATACATATCACCAGACACAGAATCACAGTATCATGCAGCTCGCACAACCACATTGAAAGAAAACAAAAAGAACATTGTAACAACTACCACAATATAGATATATGACATTATTTTCAATCAAGATGCAACAAATTAGTATATACGAAATTAGACACAACTACAATATAAGACGGTAACACATCTCAATATAGACATTACCTGCACTCGAAGATACCCCGAGCGCTCATAAATACAATTGCCATTTGGTGGCCGACCACCTATTCTTCACAATCACCATCCGCATAATATCTATACTTAACAATAATAGCTATACTAACTGGTAATCTAATGAACACAAAAATAGCCATAATACGTGACCATATAGTCGCGTAAATTATTATCCAATTGTAGCATTCACGGCGATTCACGGCTCAAACACATAAAACCACACATTGAAACGTTTTCAAGATACGGATTATACAAAAGTTAAATATAGCTTGACATACGCCTCACTATATATTATACGGATTATAAACGTATTACCAATCGTACTAGAACCAATCAAATTTCATGATATATATAAATAGCGCTAGAGTAAATTTACAACATGGGTATTCAACAATGTGTTAAATAGGGAAGTGGTGACGTAAACACACCAGCTGATTGGTACAAATATAAAACATAGTATATATTTACGGCACACAACTCTATCCCAAATTTTGACCCATTTTCTGAGTCTTTATTTATCTTGTTTTTATTTATTCAAAACATAATGTTATATTTTTAAAACAATATTTTGTAGGATACTTACAGTTGTCTATTGCTGTTTGTTTCACTAATAATTACGACATTTTGGATCAAATTGCAAATAATATATACGACGATACAAGAACCCACGATCCGTGTATGATATCCCTTGTATTTATATATATTTCCAATACCAATTTTATCACAGATACTCTCAAAGATTATTGAAACACACCAATACCCAACTTGGCGGGGCTGTGGACAAAGTACTTAGGACGGACATTTAGGACCGGACCAGAGGGCCCGACCTCCGAGTGGAATTTCAGGACCCGGCCAGAGGACCGGACCTGCGTAAAATATTACAGCACCGGGCTGAGGGACCGGACTGAATATTGGGACAGAGGATTTAATATGAAATAATGATGACTCAAACGGTGCCATCATAATTTAGTTACTTGGAGACGACGACAATAGAGGTGACTCATACGGTGTCATCATAATTTAGTAACCAGGAGACGAAAACCATACATACGGGTGTTTTCATAATTACCCGTTGTTAGAGGAAATCTCGTTTCATGTAGGAGCGTGATAATAAATATAGCAGACGCGCCGATCATAACGGCACTTCTGACTGAGTTCACTTATTTCAGACTTAACACTCTTTATTAAGTGTTACTTGGTTTCGACCACATAAGAGTACAGGGTTCCTGGGTTACATGAGTACGCGTCATGGTTGTGGGGGCATCGGCAGGAATAGTATGGGAAACCGTATAAGGCCGTGGCGGCGGAGGTGCTGGGATAGTATAACCTAACGGAGTAGTTTGCTGAGATGGTGAACGACAATCGTCAGGGAGAGGAGGAAGAAAGGAGGCTGGAAGGGCAGTTGGAGTGTTATCCAATACCAAGTCTCTATCAGGTTCATCCGTAAGAGGTGGCCGATAAGGCACCAACGCATTAGAAATAGGAACCTGATCTGGTAAAGCCTGACGAGAGCAGCTCGAAAGAGGGGGCAAGGTACCTGAAGTGACAGGCTGAGCAATAGAAGCAGGCATAGAATTTTGTGCATCCGCACAAATAGTAGTTGTATTAGATTTATAACCCTGGGGCTGTAGAAATACGGCCTCCGA
>NW_014040472.1:99139-113823 GCF_001186125.1 Sphaeroforma arctica JP610 | reverse complement strand
TTCCACGTGCCATTGCCCAGCGTACCATACACTCCGTTTCCACACGTCAACACCTCTGTCTTTCCGCCGTCCGCCGATTCCACCAATACAACACTGCACTCGCCACCCGCTGCTATCGCAACAGCTGCATATATAGATAAAATCCACTTCAATAAATGAAATAATTGTACCTTAGATGTAGCAGACTTTGAACCCGATTATTTTGCACCGAATGCTACCGGATGAGCATGAGTCATTGTCACTTCAATACAGAAACAGAATCACACGCCATAAATCTTCATGAGTGAAAGGGGTGGTTGCTATCAGAGACGATTACAGATTTCGCCATAACGTAAATATACCACACGAAGCAAGATACGAATTCTGAAGAAAAAAAGTAAAATGGAACTGACCATCTCGCATATGCACCCATATCGTAGTTGTGATATTTTGTATACAAGTGTTGGCTTTCGCTATACTGTATATAGCATATACAAGCGTAACAACCACCAGTGAACAGCTTAGACTAGGGGTTGGAAACCAGCTTAAAGGCCCTATAAGTCGAAGACCACGTAGATGAAAGACATACGTACTTGCCTACTAAAACAATCTTCCACTTGCACGTACAAATTTGCAATCTCGAGGCATATTTGTATCATAATGTCAACCGAAACATCTCAAGAATGCCCTGTCTGACCTTTTCGACAACCATCGTATGTTCCAGAGGGCCATAGGCCAGTCATATATGTCGGAGAGTGGCGGGCGGTGGACAGCTTCGAGTCCCATCCACCGAGCCCAAGTTGAAAGCATCGATCACTACCAAAACCAAAAACCTATATAGTTCAAAGAAGATAAGTGTGGTGCAGAAGAAGGTAGAAAACAGCGACAAAAATACTGTAATGCCCGCCAGCAGGATATTAACCACGAATACATAGCGTATCTGATTTGACATACATAATAGTGATAATGTTAAGTGCACTTGGGGCATCCACTTACCTCACCACTGGCTGTGAGTGCGAGAGTATGTGCTTTCCCACAGGCGACGCGAGTGATAATCTGATTCGAAATGTCCTGAAGTAGATGCAACTTCGTATAGGGTTCTCCCTGATAATTACACCAATGCAGTTAGATTCGAATGCTATTAGACGCTACATACATTATAGCCACCTCGTGCACTACAAATACAAGCAGCAAATCGCGATGCAAGGAAATCGACACATATACAAGGGAATGAAGCACTATCGAAAACTAATGCACATTTTCTACAGGCTACTTGTTTAATCAGCGCCCAAACATACTTTTTCCGTATCTTCGACTTGCGTTTGGTACAAGTCTTTGAAATGGCCTAAGCCCAATTGTCCGTATTTATTTCCATCACTCGACTGTGGCGCGGATAACACCTGAAGTCCGACCGGTACATAATTTAAACAGATAAATCAATGAAGAATCCCGAAACAAGATCTGTTGCCGTAGTGTGATACATTTAAATATCCCAGCTGTACTATCCTACTCCGCCTGAGACATACACTAATTAAAAGTGCGGGTCAGTAACGGTCAACTTGAGCACAGGGTACCCCACAACAGTGACAACAATGTTCCGGTTTACATAAGAAAAGTTTTGTACCTTGCCATGGAGCGTTAAAGCAACAACATGGTGCTCGCCGCAATCTACATGTATTATAGGGTCTTGTCTCATGTCCACCTTATCCACGTTCATGAGTGTCAAACAGGCAGAGGTCGGCTCCTCTGTGTTTGCACAGATCAACAATACAAAGCAAAGGGGCGTCTAGTACAATAGATGCTTCATATAGGAAATACGTACCCCTTGGATTAAGGCCAGTGCCGTGTTAGCAAGCTGATAATCAGCATATGAGCCCTTTATTTTGCGCTCCCGTTGTCCTACTTGATTATGTCCATCAAGAAGGGCCCGTACATGTCATCTATATATCCGCCATAGCTCATCGATACGAAGAAACGATACAACCGCATCCACTTAGTAGACTGGAATTTCAGGACTACGTAAAATCAACCAAAGATGCGCGACATACCTGTGAGCGAATTGAGCGGCAGAACAAACAGGTTGCCGTTCTCCGATAAGGCATATATTGTGTTTGCACCGCAAGCGACCTGACTAAGCTTACTTGTGGCGTTTACCCTCACAGGCGTGTGTACGACCTACAACGATTTTCAAGCAGCATGATTTAGTTGAAGACACAACTGGCGCAGCATTACCGAGCAATAGTGAAACACGTGACACTATCGTCAGGGTAAGAGGAATGCCCAGAGTATAACTTCTGCTACATCCGTGAGAATAAACAGTCTATCCAGATAATGATGCACCATTTGATGTGACAATAAGGCACTCAAAATCAATTCACCCACCCAAACGATACTAACTGATTTAAACGTCTATATCATAGACCACTGAGTTTTCCACGTGGAACAGAAAACAAGACTAAGCACAGACTAGTAGTTGCTTCCCTGACAGCTAAATCAGATATACCCTGATGCGATTGGCAAACTGAACACTTTCTCTCCGCCTTAATCTTGGTGTCGATTTCCTTTTAATAACGGTTTCTTTGACCGTTTCTGTAACCTTGCCTTCAACGATTTGAATCTCGGAAACGGACAGTCCTCCGGTAGCAGTGCTGTCACTATCATCCTTTGTGGCACTTTCCAGATCTCTATAGGCATTATCATGGTTTACACGAGACATATTGTTACATCGCTATCATTGATTTACCAATACCATCACTCAAGTCCAAACGGCACGGATGTAATCGAATTCGAAGCACAAATATTTGCTTAGAACGAACTTTAGGCAGGTGGTCGATTGGGAGTCGGAACAAATGTATGATTCTCACTTATCAGGTAAATATCATAGCTGACTGATTATCGCTCTCCAGGCCTGCTCCTGCAGTTGGCAGATAAACTGCAGTATTGAACCGCTTGCACACAATATTTCGCTCCCGGTGATTGCCGTTTTTAAACGCCATAGGCAATAGCCATGGTTTCTAAGTCTGATATATGATAACAACGTTGAGCTTAATTAAGCTCAGTGCTTCGATAAGAAACAGGATAAAGGCGGTCAATCCCATTTATACAGAATCCATGTATACAGGGGTCTACTGTAGAAGAGGCCATGTTAGGCACGGTGGATTTTCACGACATACGTCGAGCTCGTGCTAAGTATAAGCGTTCACGGTGAGAATATCGTTGAGCCTGTGTTGTTCGAACTCGTTTAAGAGCAGGAAGGGTAAAATTTACCGCAACACTTGGGGTAGGCGAGCGCTTATAACCAGAGCGAGCAGACGAAGACGACGGAGCATTAGGGGATAACTTAGGAAGATGCACAAAGGTATTTGATGTAGAGGTCTGTTCCAGCTTGTTGTCTAGGAGAGCTTGATCTGCAGAAGCCATGCGCTTGGAGCTGAGAGGCTGAATCCAACCGACAGGGAAAACGGAGAGGAGTTCTTGTGCGCGAGGGATATAAACAAACAACCCAGCAGTTCCAACACCTATGGGGCAGGCGTCTGCAAACATGTGCTAGTGGTGAGTAGAGTTGGGGGTAACGAGCATGATCACTCCTTGAATGGCATTAATAGCTGTAGTATAAGCGGCGTGACACGCAGCGGTATAAATGAATTTTACATACTTTGATGTTAAATCAGTTAGTGGTACTAAGATAGTAGCCAGGTTTGGGATATACTGTGCCCACCAATTCATGGTGGCACAGAAAGTTTGAACTTCATGTTTGTCCTTCGGTGGTGGCATGCTCACAAGAGTCTTTAGACGGTCTTGTAAAATTGTGGTGTAATTGTGGAGGGTTACCCTGCCATAGTACGCCTTGCGAACATTGCGCAAGAGGGCCAAGTGACACTTGGAAGGGCGGAGACGGGATATTCGGCAATGACAATAGAGATGAACTCCTGAGGAGTAGTGGCTGGCGTTAACCACGGCTCAATAAGGTGCCAGGAGGATTGGTCAACGCTTCATGAGGGCGTTGATCTTGGCGCTTCGGCCAGAAGTGGTGCATCGTTCATCAAGCTTTTGGAAAGGGGTGTCCTCAATGTTAGCATGAATCTTTCGAACCCACGGAACGATGTGACGTTCAGGGTCGAAGGAGTATTTTCTCACTGCTTAGTGTTGTGTATTGTTGTTACGACCCATAGTGGCAAGCACTGAATCAGAGAACCTTTACGAAGTAAAGCTCAGCAACCTAAGACAAATTGCAAAGCCTGTCTATTACGACTCGAATGTGGACGGTTATAGTCAGACTAAGTCTATTTGTCTTATGTTTGTTGCAGCTTCACTCTAGTAAAGGGAAGCTCACAACTGACGGTTACTTCTACTTATATAGGTTCGTCACATGAGAGTCTTCATCGTGTCGGTTTTAGACTTTCGTGTGTCACCTAAGATGAACAAGTGTCACACGAAAGTCGTATTCAGTTTCCTGTTGGATGAAACAATTTGCCCGCGTAAACATCTTCAAGAAACCGACAGCCGACGCTTTAGTCAGCAAGGTTTAAGTTAGGAGGAAAAGGTTTATACCATGAGTTACAATACTGTACATACCAAGAAAAAAAAGGAAGACCTGGGGCTGGGGCCTTAGGCATTGTGTTCATCCGACCATCAATCTTAATCATCTGGTGAGGGTTGTTCAATTAATACCCTTTTTTTATAAATCAGCGCTGTATTGCCGATATTCTATAGCTTAGACTGTGAACTCATGTTGTATTTCAATATGCTCCTAATTCTAATAAAACTTGCGATATAGAAATCGTATCTGTGAATCCGGTGTTTCAACTCTGTGGCAAAGCAGAAACTTCGGAAGTGAGTGAAGGTCAGTGATGTACAAGACGGATAAGATCAATCTTTATAGGCTTGCAAAACAAAAGTGAGGGTTGTTCAATTAATATCTTTTTTTTTTAAATCAGCGCTGTATTGCCGATATTCTATAGCTTAGACTGTGAACTCATGTTGTATTTCAATATGCTCCTAATTCTAATATAACCTGCGATACAGAAATCGAATCTGTGAATCCGGTGTTTCAACTCTGTGGCAAAGCAGAAACTTCGGAAGTGAGCGAAAGTCAGTGATGTACAAGCCGGACCAGATCAATCTCTATAGGCTTGCAAAACAAACTGAAGTTTCTTGACTGATTATTTTTATTACTTCCTAATGAATTTAGGCTGATGAGCTTTCTCCGAAATGGCAAATAATTTAAATTACGTTGATTCTCTTGAGTTACTGGTTCTATTTTAGGCAATATAGTTTCCTTTTAGCTACGCCGAGTCGCCTTTCAAGAAGTCTTTCCTAGTTGTCATTCGAACTATCCGTCTAAATTTGCTTGAAAATTTGTGCACCATTGGTGACGAAATTAGTGTCAAATATTTCAGGTACTAAGAGTAAATTGTGTTCGCTTAATCAAACGACTCGAAGGAGGTATCACCGGGACAGTCCCGACAATACGCCAATACCAAAGGTCGTCAGTTTCGTGTTTACAGGTCACAGGCTCCAACCTTACATAGCAACAGGCTCTATCACCTCAGCACAAAAGTATAATTAAACCACCACGATTTTATTCTGTTCGGCGCTACCCTTTTAAATATACGCAGCTAAGTATTAATCGGATTGGCGTATAACTGCTTTTCACTCATAAAAGTGTCTGGCTAGTCTTGCGAACCAATCATATAGTAGGGCCAATCTTCATATCTCAGGGCTCAGGCTGCCTTTTCCTTCCCCTTCAGCATGGTAGTTGGTCACGAAAATGAGTGTAAATACTAGATGTATCACCAATGTATTGATCTGCTATCAAACGAATCAGTAAAATGCACGCTGGCCTCATCGCCCGTCGCGCAGGAATTTTGTAGCCAGCCTCAATGCCTTGTTTCTATCAGTGGCTGGATCGACGCGACCGTCGTCAAGCAAGTGTTTGACCACCTAGTGAGCACACAAATAGAGACAGGGAAACAGCAATGTTGAAAAGCGCAATACACTATGGTATATCTACAGTGAATGAATATTGAGGATGGCGATCATCGTACGATGCAAACAAAATTAGCTTGAACATCCGTCGATTACATCTTAGTACTGTAAAACATTGCCATTGAGTACACATATTAAATTCTGTCGAGGATCGATTATCAGTTGTTTAATCTTGTATATAAGGAGCAACGCGAATGTATATAGCCTATGTGCGGCATGAGCAACACTGGTACATCTTGGGAAAAAAAATAGCACAAGGCCAACCACTATTGCACTGGACGAACACAGCAAATCAACTTTTCAAGGTCGATAATCAAACCTCCACACGAACATACGACCTCACAGGGCTCTCACAATCATTCCCACACCTCAGTATGTCCCAGCTCAGCCGCCTTCAGAAACCCCTCACAGTTCCTCGCCCGTGGATCAGCTCTCCCGTCTAACAGCAGCAATCGCACCACATCCCCATAACCCGACACACAGGCAGAGCGCAAGGCTTCACTGGACTGAGCTGCGGGGTCTGCGCGGTTGTCCCTTATCAGCTCGCTCACAGTCTCTGTGTGGCCACTCCGCGACGCCCATCGCAGCCCAAAACTATTCTTAGCACACGGGTCGGACCGACCATCCTACGTTTGGACAATAGTTTGTACGTGAATGGCCGATTGTGTTATGCCGGATCAGTGAATACATGATTGTACGAGATTCAAGGGTGGGGGTTGGTAAGCATGGATAACGGTTTCTCATCCATACCACAAGGTGTGCCGACCGCAGCTGCACTAGAATTCCTGGCTGTTCTGCGATTTTTCAAACACCCATGGCACAGCACAAATAGTTCACAAATATATATTTGAACACACAGGGAGCAAATATTATCACCGAGATAGAAGCATAGTGAGGAAGTCAACTAATCAAGTCTTGTGATGAGAAATGCGTCCATGCGTGAAAATCGCATATCCTCTTAACAATTCAAACTTAGTCGAAAGATGGTAGAAGAAAGACGAATATCGATGCCTGGTTTATTGCAAAAAAATTAAACTTGGCAAGTGTTCTAATAGCAGTGTTGTTATACATCAACAGGTCATAAACGCATATACTTATTAAAATGTGGAACAATATCATACCTTCAAAAGCAATCGTACTACATCTACATGCCCTTCGCTGCTACTGAACTGAAGCGCCTTGCCATTAACAGCTTGTGGATCGGTCTTCTCGTTGCTAAGCAACGCACTTACACACTCAAGGCACCCAGAGGCACTTGCCACGAACATCGCATTGTTTTCGTCAGCAGATGGATCTTCAATAGCAAACAACACTTTCATCGTATCACTCTGTCCTTTAGAACACGCCAAAGAAATTCCACTCGTACGCGTACGGTTCCATTCGTGCGCATGTGTGACCATTAACCGAACCAACTCAGTGTGCCCTTTCAGTGCCGCAGTATGCAATCCACAGTGCAACAGGTCGAGCGTGTCTTCAGAAAATATCCCTGGAGAGCCGTTCGAGAAGGGTTGTTCCCCTGGTCCTATTTGCTCACTTCTAAGGTCGCTTGGATAGACAGAGGAAGCTCCAGTGGCCATTCTGTTCAGCACATTTCCCCCCGCATATCTATGTATGTATCCTGTGCCTTTGGTATACGCCAAGCGTGCGTTGTACGCTACGCGCTGATTCCTTGTTGTATCTGCCGTATAACCGTCGAAAGTGCCGTGCTGACTGGTCTTGTTACCACCGGCCAAGAAGCAATCGCGATATAAGCTTGACACCCCTCTAGTGAAGACAACTCTCTGGATATCCAGGCAAAGTCTCCTTCGATAGCTCGTAGGTGATAGACCTCCAAGTGACTCCGTTGCCTAGTAGGGCGATCAATACGACAATTAACTAACTGAAGACACGGGTAGAACTCTAATCTGGATTGTATCGACTTGACTTGACTTGCGATGGATAACCAGCATCCGCAGGCCCTTGCGTGTGTACAGTATACAAATTGCCATGTGGCATACCTCAATATCATTCCCATTGTCATTCCTGAGAATCCAATTGTTTCTACCCAGAGATTCGCGGATAAATATAAAATATCGATATCATTAGTGCGGTATCCTCGAGTTGAACAAATCATTCGACAAGCGGTGCCACTAGAGAGTTAGAAAGTGATTGTAATACGAAACAATGTGCCATTGAACAGAAAGCTTGCCCTTGGTCCATTCTAATGTATACTCGGAATAAAGCTATAGGCAGCGAGCTGAGGCAAAATACAATACCCAACAAACAACTCAGGTCCACAACACCAGCAATACAGCTAGCTATACCACGAAACGTTGATATAAATACTGTCCATTCAAGCGAGTCGAACTCTGAAGTCTAGATTTGAGTGATAGGGAACTCCTGATCCACACGCGCACGTCCGAAAACTCTTATCGAGGCTGAGATTCTCATCTACAACTAATACACAAATTCAATACCATAGAGGAAGGTACAAACAATAGATCATAAGAAAAGACTGTTGCTTCAAGCGCTCTGCGCCCATACCCTTTGCAATCCTCCTCATACATTGCACACCCATCACGCACGACCCGTTCCAGTACGTTCCATCGATGCGCTAATAAAATTTGCTTTACGACCCGCTTTCCCCAGTCCCCATCTGCCTATATCATACGTGTTTACGTGTTCATCATCATGAGCATGAATCGTTGTCACATACGTGAGTATGGTTCACTTTCATTTCAGACTTGGATCATTGTATATTATGAAAATCTACGCAGAGCTTAGAATGATACTACATGTAATGCTAGCGTGTGAGGCAGAGTAGATTTTCACCAGGAGTGTATTAGGTAGTGATATTATATGTACAGAGAGCTCGTCACTCCTTATCGATGGATAATGTTTCTACCAATCCTGTTGTATGCAGTATTATTTCCAACACGTTGATCCGCTCGGCCGTTGCAAGATTCGAGGTGAAATTCTTTTCTTCACACATTTACCTCAGATCTGCGCACTACATGCGTGCGTCTACTACCGACTGCCATGTTCAAAGGCATATGCCGCCGGAGTCGGGTGTACGCCGGTATCCCGTACGTTTAAACGGATTGAGATATTTGAGACACAGTTGTCATCTCGGTGCGTGATTGTTCGCGTGTCCGTCATATATTAGCTATTATTCTTTACCTAAACTGAGCTCATTTGAGAGGTTCATTGTAAGTGAAAGTTTTGCCCTGCATGTGCCATCAAAACAGAGATCATGACCGATAACACCTTAGTGCGTGGTTTGTGCGTGGCGTTGTTCATCATCATTACCACCCAGAAAAGTGAAAACCTCATCGCTACAATAATCTTAGCACAATGAGAGCACTATATTACATCCGACTGCGTATCTATCCAGTTAATACTAGTAATTGACAAAACTGACACAACCCAAGATGGTTCTTTAGGAACGTATTGCGTGAGTGCGTATACAGTTTGAGTGACATAGTTGCCATATACTATGCATACACGATAGGCAAAACCAAAGTATACCGGAAAATAGGAAGCTTTCAAAGAATAAAAGTACTATAACCTATTGTAGCATACACATACTATAAACTATTACTACTTTTATACATGAAATGTTATGGTGTATGTACATCTTTGAGGTGGCGAAATGTACCTGAATATGTATTGCGAAACACACAGTTTTCTGCACAAATACTCATAGGAAACGTCCAATACATACCTATATACGTAAATCTCCAAATCATATATTTACATATGCGTGGGTTACATATAAAACTGCATACAATCATCAACAAGCAGAACTATGTACATACCTTCATATACGAAGTCGTGACAAGTCCGGCCCGTCTTTCGTCGTACACAATGGCCTGCTTCAATCCTCGCTGTGCCGCTAAAGTATACTCTCGTCGCAGTGCTCTGCTAATGACATAGATGCAGACACATGCGTCCGACGCTGCCATATAGAGCGAACGCGTCGCCATGCCAACGTGAAGGAGATCGGATGGTTCCAAGTATTGTAGTATGCACTTTTGTACATCTTGTACGAGGGTGTCCAAGGTAAGAATCCGGACGTTCGATTTGGGAGTTGGATAGTTTGGCGATAGCGCACTGCGGGTCTGGAAATGCATGCTGCCGTTGTTTGTGTAGGTATCTAATTGACGTCTTAGCTAATTCACTCGTCTACCATTACAATTAGTCTACTACATACTAGTAGTGAGAGGTTATGATCTATGTAACTAAAAATATCATACAGAAGGCTATGAAAATATGTACATACATACATAGTTCAAATATTTATAATATTTTTACATTATGTATTGTATAGAAAAAAGTGATGACGTAATTTTGAGATCATTTTGGGTTTAGGCTTTAGGGTTAACGGGAATATCATTATACATGGCCTCCTGCAATTATATTAGGAGGCTGTGAGAATATGAGTATGTTCTTGGACTCGTGATTGTCTTCCCTCCTATATAGTATTGAACAGTCGAGTGAACTAAACCACTCTGCCCTATGATAGGTTCCGAGCCACAAGAAAAGGCAGTAGTCACCAACCCAGGTCGTACGACACATGTATGACACTAGACTACGACACATGTATGACACTAGATTACGACTCGTATTTATAGTTTTATTGTATTGCACCGCTCCTCAGTCAGAATCTTAAGAGCCTGTGCGATATTCCTACTTGGAGGATACGCCGTATTCGCCTCGTCGCCTCCTTCGAGTATGCGCAAAAGCAACTCAGCTTGGGTATCGTTTAAGTTGAGCTGTGGGCTGGACTTGAGTTGATCCACCAGAAGCCTGTTCGCGGACGATCTCATGCTTCTCAAAGGTTGATCCTAAAAGACAATGGCGAAGATTACATCAGTATTCTGTCGCGTATTCACAATATTGACTTGAACAATACACTAAGGACGAAAGTGACCCGCTTCCGACACAGGTACGATTTTACACACACACATATTTACATATCTACACACATACACATACATACATACATATATACATACCAATACGAATATATCAACATATAAACATAATATACATACATAAAAATACGAATATATATATACATATAAACATAATATACATACATACATACATACATACATATATATATATACAACATATATATATATATACCTATACCTATATTTTATACGAGTACATACATATGTTATACATACATACACATACATACACATACATATCCATACATACATACACATACATACACACACACACACATACACACACACACACACATGTATATATATTTACATATACATAAACATAAACATATTTATATATGTCCGATATAGATAGAGTCAGTGTCGTTGAAAATCCATTGCAGATCAAACCTACCGAGCATTTCCGTTGCAGCGTTGATTTTAGAAGCTCATTCGCCGCTCGTTGTGCGAATCTGATATGATTGCCCTGAGTATACCACCTGACAGCGGCACTGTAGTCATTCCTGCGAACACACTGAGCCCCTTGTACGCTGCAGATATATCCCACAGTCTCTACTAGACCATGTTCCTGAGCCAATTCGATTATGCGGTGACCTGGGGTATGCAATAGTGTGAGAGTGAGTGCGCAATAGTGTGTGCCTGAGGGCCCAACAGTATGTGATCGAGTACGCAGTTGAAAAAAAAACGGAATTGTGCATTTGTACACGCAGGGATCTACAGCCTAAACCGGGAACGAACGTCAGTAAACAATTGTCGGAACCAAGCAGTACCTAGGCACATGCGAATCAAGCGAATAAAACCCCAATGTAACGAAAAGTGGCGAGTGTTGAACTCACCCGTGTTATCACTATCTATAGGTATCCGTTGCAGTGCAATGGCAAACCTCCTTGCTCCTTGTGGACCACATTGTGCATAGTAGTTGCCGGCCATCTCCAGCATGCGGCATTCACCGTCGTCGACTGCAAAGGTGAGCGTGTTAGTATGATATGAGAAGAAACTCATCACATAGAGAGCAGACGTGTTTTCAAATCGATGCATGGTCGCGGAGCGCACTCCTCCATCTCCTAAATTTAATCTACCTGATCAGTGAATCACTGTGATTTAGGGGAAAGCAGACGAATGAACAAACTACAAATGGGCCATGCCTATCAGCTCGGCCTTACTAGTATCTCAGCTGGGTACAGTTCCAGATGCTTTATGAGAATCCCAAAGAAGTATCTACATAAAACCGACTTCGCAGGTTGCCGAATATTTCTCACATCAGTAGCCGTTCAAATAACATTTCTGATGAGCTATCTGCGACTATCACGATTGCATGCCGCCGACGCAAGTCTTCGCGAGTTAGCCAGAGAACCAATCAGCTTGCCATAGAAAACAATACCAAGCATGATTGTCATTATGGGCAACAAAATTGCATATGGGATCGAGAATATCACATTTGGACAAAACTTGTCGTGATTTGTTCCCTTGACGGGGTTACATACGCAATCAAAGCTCACAAGTACGATTGCGACTTACGCGATATCTGTGACAGCAGCTGATCGGCATACTGCATCAAAAACCACTGCCTCAGCGTGATTCCACAACTCAATGTGTCATTCATATGGTAGCCTCCGAGGTGGAATAGTATATCAGCCAAATGTGCCGTGAGGAGGAGACTATCCTCTGACAAGGACGCGCTTTTCTCCAACACGGTCACTGTGTCTTTCTTCAGTACCGCTTTAAGAATATCGCTGAGTAGACCTGTGTGGAGGCCGTCAGTCTTGCTGGTTGTGGTGGGTTTTGCATTGAACCATTGATCCTGCTTGGTGAACGAGGGACAATACGGTATGGGGCTATGAAGATATCACCAGTGAAAAGGTTACACGTATCTTTATCCCAATATTTGTGGCATCTACGAAGATTCTTTCAGAGTTGAATAGAACACGCTGTGACGAGACGCTTATTTTTCGTCCAGCGCTTCCGGAGTTCGAAAATGCATATTGTGGCGTGCGTGCTTATATATCTGCAGAGAGTAAGATAGAGAGAATCGAACTCGCCCAAAATCAAGCGATGCACAAAAAATTTACATATGGATACAAATGAAACTGATTTGAACAAGATGGATTCAATAATCTGCTTACGTGAGGTACACACCGTGTGCTCAGAAACGCGATCTAAGGTGATCTCCGGGGTGGCAAACATTAGTCTTGCGATCGCATATTCTATCCAAGATTCGCACTTAGGACTTATAGCCCAATCGTCGCCACAAAGTATCGCCACGACCTGAGATACAGCCAGATTAAATATACATCGAGTCAGTCTGAAGCCTGCAACATTCATGGCGGGGTGGTGATGAAGTGCTTGTAAAGTTTACTAGTACAATACATATCAACTACTTGTACGAGGGCGAAATGTCGATCACCCTGAACTAGAAACTGCCGGTCATAATCTTACATCGCTATGTAACAAATAAAAATATAGTAAAAGTAAAATCTCGATAATCCAGCAAGGGCTTGTACATGAATTTTGAGCTGCACCGTTCAATTTTGATCAAGCTATGAATACAGAATCCATCAGGAACTAAGCAACAGGTTCGCAAACCGATAACAGTCCAAATCTGTGTGGATCAGGGACTAGTACACATAACATGTCACAAAAGCGGAAATCTCCACAATAAAAAACCTCGTCTCCATTTCCAAGCAGCTAGGTATACAGGGTCAGACTACCAATTAAACAAATCAACACAGCATAACCAACAAGTAGGCAACATACTACTTTAATTCTCTCTGAGATTGCGATCAGATTGTTCCTATCTGCCTGTATCGAGCGCGACCACTCCTTCCAGTCCCTCAGTCTGCTGGAGTACATCATATCATTCATCAAAGGCATAGCTCTCAGATGAGGCAATAGCGCTTCGATTGCGCATTTGGTTTCTTTGTCTATAGGCAAGAGGCATGTTGATTAGCTTCGCGATTATGACACACACAGCTTAATGCTTTAAATCGTTGATGGCACCCGTGGTTCGCGACCGCCATGTCTCACAGCGCAAGCATACGTGCATTTGGAATGAGGTTGCCCGTACGCACCAACCACAATGCGTTCACGACACTGTCAAGATTCTGTATAGCTAGCCTAACGTACACTCGTGGAAGCATGGCAAAAGTACACGAAAACGATCACAGCTTTGATTAATTCTTACCTGTGCTTGAGTTGAATGACTCTAAGGAGTCAATACTCCCTTCTATGTCACCTACTACTAGCTTTCGAGCTACGACGCTCCATATATTCTTTTTGGTCTCCTGTACGTCAGTTGTGTGTATATTTTCCTGTGGATAGAATTGTGTACAGAGTGACCTTAAGCAGATTGTAACACTAACAAATATCAACCCCATAGCGCTTGAGAATGCTCGGGTGTCTGGAATCCAAGCGCAAGTATCATCGTTCGTATGAAGGAGTGGTAATAAATCTGAAGACGGACGGGCGCCTCATATATGCAACAACTAGGATCAGTGTCAACTTAATGTACAAGTCTGTCTGTATACACATACAGACACACGGACACACAGACACAAAAAAAAACGCACACGCACGCACGCACGCACACACAGACACAGACACAGACACAGACACAGACACACATATATATATACTAACAAACACAAACAGACAGACACGCATAGAAACACAGACACAAACAAATATATAACACACACACGTATACAAGAATAAACAGACACAGACACAGATATAGACATAGACACGTACGCACACCCACAC
>NW_014040472.1:79378-86878 GCF_001186125.1 Sphaeroforma arctica JP610 | reverse complement strand
GTCATCGTTGACCACCGTTCCACCGCGTATCAGCAATTTAGTACTCATGGTAATAACTTCGAATTTGTGACTTAGTCCACAGGCCGGAAGCTATGTTAAACTATCCGCAACAAGCCTCTATATATACACAGCAGGTGTTTATAATAATATAAATTGGAACAAATATTTTTTTATAAATATTCTTATACTTACAATATTTATTTATTTTAACTTTTTTCATAGCCTCCAGACATTTTTGGAGGCCCCTTTTGAGCCTTTGAGGCATTATGTAGAGAGAGAGGCTCTGGGGCCCGGCCAAAAACTCAGGTGAGTCTATCAGTCTGGACTCTGGAGTCTGGACGTCCTACGGACTTTAGTCCGTTCAGGTGAGAGTAGACGGTCATGTCTACTACAGTAGAGAGAGAGAGAGACTCGGAGAGTCTGGAGTCTGGTCCTCTAAAATAGGAGGATGATATTTATACAATTTGGGTTGTTTTTGTATAAAAACACTATGTATAGAGTTTAAAAAACAAAACAAATTCCACAGCAGGCATTCACTGAGTCACACACTCCCTCAGTCGAGAGAGGGAGAGAGAGGGCCGGCCGCGGCTCTGGAATTGGCTTTTAAATAAGGCCAAAGCCCAATTAGGGTCGGTGAAAATATTTAAGTATTTTTGTATCAGCCCGCCATCACATGAGGAGTCAGTGACTCAGTTACAGTGATGACATCATTGACATAATAACCAGACGATCATAAAGAGCAATTTTTTATATTTTGAAGCCAGTCTTCATTCTTCAAAGCGATTGTCCGTTCGAAAGATAAGTTGTTTTGTTTTTCAATTTCATCCTAAAATTTCATAGAGGGAGTGAAATATATTTCATTTGAACTATGAACAAGAACAGAGGAATTTCACTGTTGTTTCATAAATTTATGGCCATCTTCGATCTAAAATCTCTCACATTTATTTTCTCTCTTACTGACTACTCTCTAAATACAGTAGAGAGCGAGGGTCATGGACTCGTGGTGTATTTCGGCATTTCGGGAGGGTACATAGCCGTAGAACCGACCGCAATCGGGTTTTATTTTTGAAATTAAAGTTCCAAAAAGCTTTTTTTACTTCTATTATTTGGATGTGATGTTTCAGAATTGACAACAATATTTATTTTTCGTCAGATGGCCCCCTTCGGCCTTCGGCCGGCCCCTTCGGCCACTCTCAGAGTCTGGACTCTGGAGTCAAGAACTATTATTTTTCTACATAAGAGTGCCAGGCATGCCTTTAGCCCAGAGGCCATAAATAAATAAAAATTCATAATGAAGTAAAATACACAATCAAACACAATATCCATTGTACAAAAAAACCATTTCACGCTTCTAAATACAGTGAGGTAAACAGAGCAGCAGGATGACAGAGATCAGCTCAAGCTATTTAAATCGCTGATGGAAACGACGATCTCTATATTCCCACTCGGCTCAACTTCATTATCGCTGGATTCACTAACTTCATCACTAATTAATTCTTCAGCACCCTCAGGTTCCGGACGATTACTAACAAATCTACCGCGCACACCACGAGCTGACTGTACACAGCCCAACCTAGATGTACTTTTGTTCGTCCTACGTTTACGTGTACTCATCGTATATACCTTATCAATGAGGTCTGACCGCATAAAAATGAGACTATTATTACGAATAAATAATGTCTTCGGCGTGTATTTTGATAGTTAGACGCATGGTTGTGACCCGAAACACTTGGAGAGTCCAAATCCGATGAGTTTGAAGCGTTTAGGCCAGTTTAGATGCCTTTTTGGCGAATTTCAAAATCCAAAATTTTGAAAAAAGGCAATTCGAAAAATTCCAACCGGCTTCCCGTTTTTAGCTCGACGAGACAAGGCCATAGCCGTTGTGAAAACCCGATTTGGACAAAAACTCGATGATATAAAAATTTAAAAATAGTCCCTCTGAGTTTCTCGGTTCTTACTGCTGCGCACCATAGCTCTCAAGTCTCAGAAGGGGCACAGCTGTGCCCTCTGCCCCCATAAGTATAGTTTGTTTAAAAAAACAAAACAATTGGAATAAATACTAGAGAGATTGTTCTGCAGTCTGCACTAATGATGTCATCACTCATAAGTAGCATTCATTTTTATTTTTTAACCAATGGAGACATACTGGGAGTCAGAAACCCTAAGGCTTTTTCTGTTTGATTAGAAGGTAAGTGTTTTTTTTTTGAGGGGGCTATGTAGAAAATGTTTGTATTTAGCTCTCGGTTGATCTCAACTTGGCTTAGGAAAACGCTTCTCAACGGTGGCTCTACAGCCGAGTTTTAGTCATTTTTGCAAATGATCATCGATACACGTCAAGTTTTGATGAGTCAGGAGTTCTTAGGAATGCACTCGTACTATGACAACTTCGACGTTTATTTTGCTGTACATAATATAAATCGTAAATAGGTGCAATCAGAGCCCAGAAAAACTTTGATTTATTTGTTCATTGACTTGATCTATACAAGTACGTATTGGCCATGGTGGTGACATACCCCCCCCCCCCCCCCTGAAGTTAAACATCCAGACAGAACGGCACACTACCACTCTTCTCTAACCTAAATGAATTATCTTAAGATTCGTATCGCGGGGGGTTTGTGTCAAAATGGGGCTTTCACCAGATTTTGAATTAGCTCGAGGGTGTTAGACACGTACAACGATCAAAACATTGTGTGGTGAGTCGAGGGTAAATTGCCATTCGGATACCGCATTTTGGAATTCCTTCATGACTTGTAGGGGTGAAAGTAACTAAATTTGTACAAAAGTTGACACTCTAAATTTCTAGGCGGAGAAGAGATGTATGTATGGCTACACTACACAGTTCCGGCACCAGCAGATACTGTACAAAAGGGTGTGGTCCCCATAATATACGAGGTCACGCAATTAATGTTCTGGCGATGAGATTGTAGCTATTTCATAGCGAGTGTTGTGCAGGGCTTCGACGATATCGGGCCCATCGACCTTGAGGATCAAAATTTGGGTTCGATAATCAGAGCTCGTCTCTCGCTCTCATTGAATACCTCTTTGTGCTGGGTTCCAGCTTCTTGAATTCGGTTTTTGGCGGCAGCTCCAGATTCTGATGATATAGATTGAATAAATGTATTTATGTTGTTGTCTTGGTTCTAGTATCGACCACGCGTCAACGTGAGAAACTATACATATAGTGGACATTCGGCAGCTAGGAAGTTTTATGACATCAAATTCATCTGGAGAACAAAATATTCTCCCAGATATTCTCTCACTGCATGATGCGACACACACACCTTGCTGTGAAAATTCTTGTGCAGAACTCCCGTGAAGAAATCGTCCACCCAAACCTGCAACTCCTGAACCGCAGGGAAGGGTCTGATCGGGTCCGGAAATGCATATATGTGCGAAAAGGAATCGATCGCCAATACTGGTAAATCAGCAATGGTCTTTTTTAGGGCTTTCAGGGGGATGTTGAACTTCTCACCATCAGCAATCAGAAATTTGATGCGGTGCTTCTCATGCGCCAGATTCTTCTCGACGAAGGCTATGTATTCGTTTCGTATCGCGAAGTCCCCGGGTCTGATTGTCATTGACAGCACAGTAAAACGTAGAATAGAAAACAACTGTTAATCAAAACATGTAAATACGCTGTTAAAAAGTCTTGAGCGCGGAATAGGAATTGATAGTATCTTCAACGAGTAAACATGAGATACCTTTTCCTTGTTTGAGACAGCTGGAACACCTAATTTAACAACAGGATGCAGATTTGCGGATACTATATTCCGATCTGATTTCAAAAGGCGCATAATTTACCTACCAGATAAATCTCTCACTAAGAAGCCGCCCACCACAAAACATATATACAAAAAGGTGTCAAGCATTTAAACGAGACTCTATAAAGTAAAGTGACAGAACATACTGTGTGAACAGGATCATGAAAGGAAGCGACTCTTCCGTTAGTCCCTCGGCGTTCTCAAATGTTATTTCGTCCACCAAAGGTTTGCATCGATTCGTTGCCCACTGAAGAAATTGCTCTGTTTTAAGCAAACAACACAGAACATATGCGGTGTGAAAACAAGCCAACAAAGAAGTGAACTTTTAGCCGAGTCCAAAGAAGCACAGGATAACTTTCGAAGAGGTGATATATATAAGCGCTACTGCCTAGTACCAACGAACAAGCCGTACACGAGCAACAGAGATGAGCCTTCACTGAGCCTGTAGATACCACCACGAATAGCCTTTGTTTGATATCTACTGAAAATGATAGTCTGCCCAATTGCTACAGATTCTTTCAAGACTGGGGTGCCACACATAACGAGAAATTCGAGATAATAGGGCATGGCAAAATGCTGTCATCGTACACGTGTTGCGCGTGCATCAACCATTCTACCTTCATTGAGAAGCCCATCAGTAGAATTGTTTTGCGTGTACCGTCTGTCTTGACTTCGCTTCTTGAACATAATGATTGGTTCTCCCGTTTCTGATGTGGCGGAGCTTATGCCGGCGAGATGCGGACTGCACCGATGTTTAGTAGTACAGTGGTGCGTATCAAGTGAGTTATAAAACGTGACCAATGACATACAATCAACATAACGCGCAGAAGGGCGGGCTACTACATGCTTGGAGAGTCTAGAGCATAAGATTATATGGTCATATTCGCGTAAGCTCGGCTTGACATGCTTGACAAGTACTCCAATTCACCTAATGATCTAATCGGGCTATGACAAACACAACACCGGCACGCGAAGGGTTGACAGATCGATCCTACCGGATTAGAAGACACACACCCATATACTCACCTTGTTGTGTAGTGAAAATGGCACACGTCAAACAACTTCTCGGAAGTTCGCTGGAAAATCTTGTAGTTCTCTGTGTCCGTTGATGTGAAAACTCCCAAAATGACTGCTCACCAGGAGTAAGGAGGTAAAAAAAGCGGGGTCAGACAACAGTATTCGCAATCTCACGCTAGCAATTATTTCCGAAGTGATGCCCCATAGACTTAATGATATGCCTCCCAAGGGAAGGGCGGGTAGGTATGTCCCACCAACTCAACGGACTACATGTTAAATTCTCGAACTCAAGCAGCAAGTCCACGCAGACGATTACAAATGCTCGACGTATTGTACAGATATCTGTACAAATCCAATTCACCGCAAACAATGGTAATATATAGCAATACATACTGACTCAAGGCCCACGAGATGCACGCACGTGATAGTATGGGCTCAGGTACAAAATATAAATATATGTCATATCATATGCGATTGCTGCCATTGAACAAAATGTATACTCAATGTGTATTGAAATACTCAAACTTGATAATGGCCTATATATAATTGTAATTATAAATAGAATTAGAATTATATATATATATATATATAAATAAATATATATATATACATACATACATACATACATACATACATATATATATGTATAACACACACACATACACACACGCACATTTATACACACACACACACACACACACACACACACACATATATATATATACCCTTTGAATGATGGCCGAGGGTCGCAAAGTCCATCGAACCAACCACCTCACTGAGGTGCGGATGGAGTATATGCGCGATATGCGTTAGAATACTAGGCACATTCCTGGTGCCTCTGTATTCTTTGTCCAATAATCGTCCTTGCCAGAACAAGCGCACAGTCGGGTACTTAGTCACCCTGTACCTATTGCACAGGTTCTTTTCGGTCTGGCAATCTGCCTGCACTAGAGTAACGGGCACCTTGTCTGGGTTGATCTTTTCACTTCCCTTTTGAGAACCGAGCGTTGTAGAATTTGAATAAGTGTTAAAGAGATAAATACGAAATCACGCACATCAGAATAGGAATTCAAGATATTGCAGCAGCTGACAATACCGAGCAGGTGTTGTCGCGGTCCTTCTGAGCAAACTGGAGC
Organism: Sphaeroforma arctica JP610; assembly: GCF_001186125.1. Classification (NCBI taxonomy): domain Eukaryota; class Ichthyosporea; order Ichthyophonida; genus Sphaeroforma; species Sphaeroforma arctica. The sequence goes on along the minus strand of NW_014040472.1, from coordinate 80,964 downwards.
ATCCAATACACCCGCTTGATCAAATCTGACCACAGATACGCAGCATAAAATCAAGTACATAGCGAAAGCTAAGCTAGATTCCGATCGCACGCCAAATTACGCATGGAGAATATAGCTGTATAGGAATTACGTACTCGAAAATCTCAACATACAACAATCAAGCTATATCATGCACGCATTTGGCGGTGTAGAAAAGCACGAGTTGGCAAAAACAAAACATGGGCGACACAACAGTTGCTGTCGCGCGTGTACAAATCCGTTCAAGTACATGCATGTCTACCTCAGAAACTAGTTGCTTTGCGGTCGATTCGAATATAGGCTTGAAGGCGCGGCTGTACTTGCACCAGGTGGTACCAAATAGCACCATCACTAGCGTGTTGTTTTGTAATGTAGTATTGAAAGTCGTATCCGTCACCGCCGGAACAAGTGTCGGGTCGACTGCCGCTGGGGCGCGCTCATTTATCCTGCATTGTCCCAAGGAGGCGAGCTACACACAGGCATGAATTGTAGTGTGTGAGATAGGTGTGTCCCAAGTGTAGCAGGACAAAAGCACCATGGTTAGTAAAGATTCATTGACAAACTGGTAGGGGTAAAACAGTCAGCTATAATTCGAAGTAGATATGATCACACCGAGAGGATTTCAACACTTATTCATAAACGTTGCCTCTGCTGATAGGGTTACCAATTTTAGCCGGTAAAAAAAAACAAAAGTCTGTCCCAATCTAACTCGTACTGATACTAATGTACCGAGGATGCGTATGAACATCCCATACTCTTCCGTTGTGAGACGAGGGGCAATGTGACAAACTTTAGCAATTGGTATATATGACAATCGTGAAGCCAACACCTAAGACATTTTTGCTTCAGAAAATTGGAGTTATACAGTCAACTACATTCCCACAAAAGAAAGACCAACATGTATGAACACAGACACAGACACAAACACAGACATATATATATATATATATATATATATATATATTATATATATAAATATACATATATACATACACACACACACACATATATATATATATATATAGATATATATAGATATATATACAGACACAGACACAGACACACACACACACACATATATATATATATATATATATACGTGCACACGTACAAACGTACATACACACACAAACAGACATATTATATATATATTAGATATATATATATATATACAGACACAGACATAGACACAGGCATATATATATATATATATATATATATATATATATATATGTATGTGCACACGTACAAACGTACTTACACACACAAACATACATAATATATATATATATATATATATATATATATATAATATATCTATATATAGATAGATATAGCTATAGATATAACTATATGTATATGTATATGTTTATATATATATATATATATATATATATATATATATAGATATAGATATAGATATATATATACACACAATATATATATATATATATATTTATACTAAACATATATATATATATATATATATATATGTAATACACACACACACACACACACACACACACATATCTATATACTTAGATACATAAACATCAAATTATGTGGGA
>NW_014040472.1:63882-72850 GCF_001186125.1 Sphaeroforma arctica JP610 | reverse complement strand
GAATATTATGCATGATCGCAGTGGTATGGTGAATATAATGCATGATCGCAGTGGTATGGTACATATTATGCATGATCGCAATGGTATGGTGAATATTATGCATGATCGCAGTGGTATGGTGAATATTATGCGTGATCGCAGTGGTATGGTGAATATTATGCATGATCGCAGTGGTATGGTGAATATTATGCATGATCGCAGTGGTATGGTGAATACTATGCATGATCGCAGTGGTATGGTGAATACTATGCACGATTGCAGTGATACGGTGAGTATGAAGTGTTTCACCGTTGATTGATTCCTTCAGCGCTGTGGCATACGCTGTGCATTCATACACTATTTTGATTCTTCTCGCAGCTCGTGCATCTGGTACTACTGGCTCCCTTCCCGTCGATGGCGCAGAAGCGAACAATGCTAACGTTGCCAGTCAAGTACGGGCTAGTATAGCTGATGAAACCCGTAGTGAAGAAACACAAGACGAGACTTTGAATGAGAAATTGTCCCTTACTAAAGAAGGAAAGCTAACGGTAGGTCGCTCGCATCCCAAATTTACCTTGTAATAACTGCTGGTCTTAGTTTTCAGAAATGGTTTACACAACACGTGGGTATAGCGATGCACAATCTGTGCGTTTGTGTGGTTATCTGAGCGGCTGTCATCTGTCAGTTAGTACAGTGTCTCGAGTTGTAGCGATCAAACTCTCACAGTTACCAAGCCTACACTAAGCGAACGTTTGCTTCAATCTGCTCCAGATTGGAGACGATGTCCAGTTGTCTCCAGACGAGAGCAGCGCCATTGCCGCGGCCATGTGCGGGTGGGCGCCACCGGTCGCGCACGTACCCGACTACTTGAAAAACATGAACGACAAAGAGCTGCTCAGCACTTTATTCAAGGACGCATGAGGCTAGAGGTTAGCGTTGATGGCATAAGGCCAACATCAGAACCACGCTCTTGATGTATTGTCATGGCTGAAGATTGTACTTCCCACTCACCTCCTGAGACCAATCTGAAGTATCAGTTCCGCACGATTTGAAGACGTTTAGTATGGATCGAGGCAGCTTCTTCCGCTTCACGGGCTGTTCGCACCATGGAGGGCACAGTCGAAGGGATTACTATATGGGACAGCAGGCGCATGGTTGCTACGATATCCAGGTTGTGTACCGCCTAGTACCTAATCAGTCAATAGGCCTACCGTGCAAGTAGTGTAGTGTGTCATACTGGAAACCCTATTTTATGATTGCAGGGGGTGCGCAATACACAAGCACAATAAAGTCATGATACAAAAGGCATACGCGCTGTAAGCGATAGCCGTAGACTCGGCACTTTGTCATTGCTTGCGGGCAGCGCAAAATGTAGGCGACACGGCTCTTTTAACTGTTAGTCAATTTACATTTCCAATGGCTGGTCATTGACGAAGCGATAGTGCAATCGTGACAGCCATATCCCAGAGTAATGTGACAATGGCAATAGGCATCCGTAATTATATAGCCCCTCAATTTAGTGCCAGAGCTGCCAGGGCCAAGGCCAGCGAGTACCTGTTGATATATGCGAGTCAGGTTTAGAATAGTGCACTCGTTCTGTATATCAGATTCTGACATCGTGTTTTAGTATACATTTCGAACAAGCATCTAAGCCTAGAACCACGGCATAGACTCCCATTTTTCGAACTATGCGTAGTCACCTCGAGATAATGACAAAATTGGGAGGCGGTGCACACAAGAACGGCTGTCGTACCTTGTGAGCCAGAAGTTGTCCCTATCCACTGCCAGAGAGATGACTAAGAGGTAGGTATGTTGAGATTGAATACGTTGAGAAGTCAGTGCACCCACCAATTGGATTCGGCATATGATATACGATTTTGTGGTCCATTAACCAAAATCACGCAGGCAGAAATATCAGATAACATACCGACTGCTACAGAAGAGAGACCCTTGGAGAGACGGCTGTTAAGTCAAGGTCAGGTATGGGGAGATATTAGTACACATGCAATCGTGTGAATCGTGTGAATGAACATCAGAACTATGTGCTAAAAAATATCGCACTTACCTAGACTGTGGCGGGCTTAATCGTGGGCGACGTATATGCCCACACAGTAGACTAAAAATGACAAGCACTGCGGGTGTCAGATCGACTACGTCGGGTGATAGGAGTCGTAACTGTGTCAGAAAAGAAAAACCCGTTTGAGGAAATTTGGGTTAAGTTATGAGAGGGAACTACAAAGGCACTGGAAGCACATCAGGCAAATTTTCAGCTCGGATGCCAAAAATTCGATCGCGATACTCGCAGTATCCAAACTACTTACCGGCGGAGACTCAACCGAATTGGAATGGCCGAGTGCATATACAACGCATTCAGCCCCATAGAGACCGGCGGACAGAAGGCAAAGCACCACAGATCCCGTCGACTGCGCAATCCGCTGAGTGCATCGAACAAGGCAGGGAATCAGTATGACACTACTCTACCGGATTGACAAAAAAAAAAAAAAAAAAGTACGTTTCACTGTGTGGAGTATAATCGCACCTGTGAATCGATCCAGGAGTTGTCCTTTGCTCGGTTGTTTTGAGCGGTCGCCTCGCACTGGATATCGGCGCGCTCTCTGATACTCTGGACTACAGATATGACAGCCGCTATTGCCACACCAATACCCGAGCAACCAGTAACCAGAATAGCCACAGCACATAAGCCCACCCCAAAGGCTACAAACTTTGAATCCAACTCGAAATAAAACGCATCACTTGGGTTCTCAGGCAGGCGGGCCTTGTTGCCGACATCGGGTGCCGGGGATTGTTTAGACCTAGGACTCAAACACGGACTGAGGCGAGAGACACACCACCCACCCACCCACAAAACCACAGCCACGAGCTTATAGACAGCCAAAGCGACTCCCAATGAACAAAGATTGACCAATACGTTATCAAGTGCGCTATAGGGTGCCTTAATTCCCGATCCGATCAGCCACATTACAATGATCAAGATTGTGAAGCAGCTTCTGCGTGAGTGCATCGTTCGAGTGGTGGGTGCTCGGTATCTGCATTGAGCAAGGACGGCAACCGGTTAAGGCCGTGCTTAGAATGAGCATGGCGACATAGGTCTGCTGCATATACCGCGCTACCCACATGTCAACTGCAGATTGAAAAATATGCATTGTGCAGCATTGCTATATATGCACAGCAGCATAAGAAGGTATCGAAGTGTATACTTACTGCCTGGGAACATAGCTGAAAATCTGCGTGGCGATGATCAGTAGTAGAATAGTGACAGCTCTGGTAATTGTATCAGGTCCGTACAAACGAACGTACTCGGTAGCGGCGTTGGTCGGACTGAATGTCAAAGCTACTTTCAGTCTACACATCTGCAAGCACCCCATTACAGTAAAAATTGTGTAGTATTCCGCAGGGACAAAGTTAGTACGTGATGGTTTGTAATTGTTGAAGTTTCGATCGACGAAGACCACACAGTTGAGGCGCTGAGATGCAGCGCAGAAAAGCTAATCAAACGCAGAAAGGACATACTCACATACGTCGTCCAGCTGGTACCTGGTATCCCAAACATCAATATCCATCGCGACGTACGACTGGATTTTATCAAAAGTGGCATCACAAGGGCGCAACACGTGCTCAAACTGCACGCCACCGCGTGTATGCGTATTCGCGCTGTAATGTTGTGCGGTGGTCGCTCGCCTGTTGCTTACGTGGGTGGCAATATACCCAGCGCTATTCGTCGGGCAGTCTGAGGCCATAGAGAGTGTTAAATTGAATATGATCACGGATATGAGCTGTGGCAGGCTTAACATCAGGGAGGTACAGGTGTGCGATTAAAGATAGCGGAACGTGCTTGATATTCATGCGATCGTCACACACTTTTTCACACACTCGAAGATGCTTGAACTCCTATATTCGGTGTATCTTCGGGGCATGAGATTGAACAATGACCACGCACCTTCTCCCGTCTCGGAGTGCATCAGCTTGAATCGTAGAATCGATGTTATCAAGCAACTCTCCAGCGGCTGAGCCACGCGTACCCGATGGTGTTGGTCAGAAGATTCAATGGCCAATGTCTGTCCATAGAAGGGTGTCGCAAACACGTTTGAGACTCCTGAAGACCATCCTATCGACACGAAGCCTTTCTCACTACTATAAACCGGAGCTTTCGCCTGCTCACTTCCGGCGGCATTCAGGACCATCTCGAGGTGTATATCCTCCCATGATTGCGGGCTTCTGAGATGGTTCATGCGGTGTATGAGAACAGCAGTGACCGGTCGGCGCAGATTATCAAAGTGCTGTGGCGGTCGCACATTTGCGCCCTTGAACGTGTCTCTCCAATACGGCAGCCGTTGCGTCTCCAGGCGCAACTCTAGTTCATCGGCATTTGAGACACAGCTGCCATTGCCGCAAGCATAGCACTGTCGCACGCTACACAAGCTGAGTGATGAAATGGTTTCTGTAGTACTGATTGCCAGCGTTTCGGTACTAGATGTGGTTTCCGGCGAACCCCCCAGTGCGATCTTGATCGTTCGCGCCACGCCAGTCCTATCTTGTAACGTCTGTGCCGGTGATGGCCACATTTTCTCATCCGTTGTTCCAATCGTCGACGTTGTAGAATCTGCACTGTCGCAGGTTGTCTGAGATATAGAAGCAGCAGCATAAAATCGGAAACGGGTTATCTATATTAGTATACGCGCACGCCTGGAGGGCAGACCACATATGATACCAAGTTTTTGGTTGCTCTCAAATATATCAGGTATCTCCTTGGTTAACTGTGGAAGGCGAATATGCCCATGACCATACCGTGTGAATGAATTCTGCTGCTGGGAGCAAGGTCGATCGGTACCTTTCCGCCCGCTCATTGGCCCGCGCGATATCGGAGGTGGACTGGAAATTGCCGACAGCATCGGCTGCCTTTGGTGACGGTAGCGATAGCACACTCATAGCTGTGAGTATAGGCAATACCAGCTGCTTACACCACACAGCAGCCAGGTGATCGCACGACAACCAGGCACCGGGAATGCCACTTGTCGAAGCGTGGACGATATTAGGCCCGGTCATACCTGTAGAGAAAGTCGTGTGATATTCCATAGGGAGACGTGTTTTCTCTTATGATAAAATGTACACAGCTATCGAAAATGACCTGTTGTGCGGTAAGTCGAGTTGTAGGACTACCATCGGCCACATACCTAGACTGGCAAGATCGGCGCGCACCTGGAAGTCGCGTATACCGGTTTCGATACTCACAAGGGTCACGTTTTGAGTTGCGGATCTGAGGACTTAATGTGTGAAGTGAAAGAGTGTTACGATCCGGTGCCGCTTTGTACATCTACTACAGTTCATTAGCGACTTAAAAATTGCTTGTGCAATATAAATAACCGCTTGTGTAATATGAGAATATAGCAATGATTGAGGGAGTTTGAGCAATCGCAACTTACCTGCGCTGTTCATAGTATGGTAGAAACTACCCAGCCGGTAGTCAAATGCCAACACCGGGCGATGTGGTGTGGCGACAGTTACAATGGTTTCAATGCTGCCGGCTTGTAGTACCTGCACGAATGAGAACGTGAATGTCAAACCTATGCCTGGTACCCATCTGTCTACTCAAAGGACCGCCGCTGCTCATAATATACAATAGTGGCCAATTTCGCATAACCCATTCGAGTGACCCCTTATCGATCGAGCGAGGTAAGAGCCAAGCAACAGAAGAGAGCCCTGAAATTATGCTATTTATAGAACCACCTACATCAGAATTCAGCAGCGACAGCGCAACCAGCCCCCCCATGGAATGCCCCAGAATCGTCACCGTTGCTAGCTTGCCTGTTCCCGAGGGTTTCGTACACATCGATTGCAGATGCCGCACACAGTGCGCCGCGTACTCGGATTGAACGGGCAACACCCCACCGAATAGTGCAGAGAGCTCTTCATTGAAGTCCACTGCATAGTATACAGCGATGGAAAGTGGATCCGGCGGGGTTTAATTTGCCCGTACCCGCGACTATAAAAAGCCATAGAGTTCTCCTGCGAGATGCTATCTGTGTTCAACGCAACAAGCTAAACATCGCGTGATGATGCTTTTTGAAGTTAGCGAGTTTGCGGCGAGTACGCCTTCTCGTGTGTACGCATGGTAACTACAACTCGAGTTTTACTAAAGGAATAAACTTACAATATACAGATAAAACATCCAGTACGCCACGCAAGAAGTATTTGAGCAAAGTACTATCCAGCCCATTGAAACTTCTGACTCGATCAGATACGCAAGTACCGGGATACATGCTTGACATATAAACCACCACTACAAATCTATCAACAGTTGTAAGTCGCCCACCTGTGAAGAAGGATAAGGGCCGTCGCGGTGAGCCCTTAATCAAGTAGTTTGTGCGGTCCATATCAGCTGCGATGCTTGCAATGGATCTGACCTGTTTGTAGCTACCGGAATTACCCGATATATACAAAACGGGATGGCGGCCTTTACACTTTGATTTCAAAGGAGCATTGTGATAGTGTGGTTAGTGAGACGGTTCCGCAGATAGAAAAACTAGAAAGTTCTTACATTCACGAGACAGTCGGTGAAGGCCATGGAAACAATTTAAACTGACGGAAATAGAACGCATTGGTTCTAATGTAACGATTGAAAGTGTCGCCACAGACCCACCTCGTTTCCTCTTATGATTCCCTCTGTGTATTGTAATAACCGGTATCTGCGATCATTATTCGCTGGCCCGTTCTTGACTTGAATCGAAGTGTACTGTAATAGTCAGGATGTGTAGGCAGGTTCAATGGTCAGCACAACGCTACCATCGACGTTCAGCCCTATACTATCTCCTCACTCGGGATGATGATAGCCAATAATTACATGTGCCTATATTTGCCGTAGCGATCTAAGCTGCAATATGAATTGTCCGGAATTGTCGGCGATACGGAAGGCATCAAACGTCTCTGCACCCCTAGCACGAGCAGCCATGCGCTAATTCTAAGTGCCGAAATCCTACTCCAAGTACTCAGTACTCTCCACAGGACCCAGGCATGTTATGCAAACAAAGATAGATTCATCAACTATAACGATAAATAGAACTGAAGAGTGCTAGAAGGAGATGTTGAGGGCCATATTCGGGTGAAATCTCTGAGTGAGCAAGGGTGAACATGGAGGAAGGCGAATGGGGCAGAGTATAAGCTGCACCAGATGTAAGGAGTGATAGGTATAGCCACGTGGCAGACGTATTGAATTCAACGCACCTTGCCTACTAGTACACACAGATGAGATATACGGCAGTACTTCAAGATATATTGGGTTGTTGAGCATTCGTATGAAAATTCGGACCGTACATTGACAATAACCGTGAATGTCTCCTAATTCTGGATAGTGACTGATGACACACTCTGAAGCGCAACACTCGGTCTTACACAATACCGCGATGGTTGCATATGTAAGAGAATAATAACACCATTGCAAGTGCGCGATGATTTCCCGCAAATACACGTCAAAGCAGTGCGTATTCGCGTGACATACAGGAAACCTACCCCATGGTTCTGCTACATGTATATTATGCGACAGTGACTGGGATCCAGTATGTTAAGAGATATAGGCCACAATGATAAGTGCGCAACAATCCATCGCAGTTTTACGTTGAATCGTTGCGTGTTCACATGCATTTTCACATGCGTGGCAGATATAGAAATTACCACCGGGCACTGGTACTTATGTGCAAATCCGCGACGAACTCTCGCAAACCTAAATCAAAACAAATAGTGTTCGCATCGCGCTCAAGGGGGAACTCACCACAGGGTTCTGATACATGTAGGTCATGTGACAGTAGTTGGGATCCATACGGTTGGCCAGCAGGAAGTGCAGACCTCCTCCTAGTAAGAGTACAGAGCATAGCGAGATCACTGAGGCCAGAGCCAGTATCATATTGGACTACAAGGAGCGATCACAATGCGTACGATTGTCGAGAATGTGGTTATAAGAAGCGCACAATTGTCGACATTGAAGCATGGTACTTAATCCAGGCTAGTTGCAAGATATAGTCCGGGGTGCATGGTTGGATATATCGCGCACTTAAACACGCTATCAATTCTACTTCTAATCCATTGTGCAAAATGCACTCCATTTTTGTGTGTATTTGTGGAGGTGTCAGAATTCAGATGTGTGTCTGATTTGTGTCATGAATTTTGGTACCAACCAGTGCAAAAAAAGCAAGAAAAGCGTATTCCGTCATACATTCATGATGATTCTCAAAGTTTATTCTGTCTTTTACAAACTCTTATTTTCTCACACATAAATGTCAATTATTTTCTCACACATAAGTGTCAATTCAGTTTTTCACACAGAGAAAGAGTTTGAGGCTTTGAGCGCCCTTGTCTCGCCTTTATTTTACCACCCGACATAGCACAAATGAAAACAAAAAAGAAAACAAAGCGATCCCATAGATGCTAGGATAGTGCACATACTGTAGGCACACACGCGCGTAGCAGACCTCACAAAGTTTACCGTATCTTTACGCAGGTATAATTGTGTGTAGCTTACACACACATACACACGATGTACAGTTTTATTAGGCTGGCCCTTGTAACCCTAGCCTCGACCTATGTCGCTGCTGGGGAGACGGACTTCTACGCACATAAACCCAGGACTGTGGTTGTGGCCAGTAAAGAGCAGCAAAAAACACATGCTGGTCTGATTGAATTACTTCAAAGTAAGTTACAAGTCCCTCTAGGGTGCTATATGTTCCTAGTTTCATCCGTTAAGGTTGACTATGAATTTTGTGATAGGGCTTTAAGCTATATATGTGCTTGTATCAATCTCTACTCCATGCAAGAATACGCACGACTACACGTGTATGTACACACACAAACAAATAAACACACACACACACACACACACACACACACACACACAACAACACACACACACACAACACACAACACACACACACACTAAATATATATATATATATATAATAATAATAATATAATATAATAACTA
>NW_014040472.1:39252-63598 GCF_001186125.1 Sphaeroforma arctica JP610 | reverse complement strand
TATATATATAATATATATATATATATATATATATATATATATATATATATATATATATATATATATATATATATATATATATATATATATTATTATATATATATATATATATATATATATATATATATATATTTATATATATACATAAATATATTAATTTATATATAATTGTGACCTTTGTATCTATCAGCAGTGTAACATTAGATATCTACACTTTTGTCAAAGTATGAATCACTGTCACAGAACAATATAAATATACATGTCTGTATTTAGTGTATCAATTTATGTTCGATTCAAACATCAAATGGTATAGTTATTTACTATACGATTTCGCAGATGGATACGTTTTTATGAGCATACATGTTTGTATTTTTGTTGTCTTGAATTGATAGTCCGTAGCCCGGTTGCGAAATTAATCGGAGCTACTTCTACACCACACCGTCGATTTTTTTGTTCAAAGTAGCACTGATCGTACTATTGAAGTTGCGATTACAGACACAAGTGTCTACAATACGTGAATGTATAATTTGTATGCGTATGTCCACATGATTGTAATAAGCCTTGTGAGGGGGAATACACTTTGCGGTGAAGAGCTTGCATTCTCAACAATCTAGTATTCTGCAAGCTGATGGATTTTCTGATTACATGAGTATTTTTATGCTTGTCTGTGCGCTTGTTTACATGCATCTATACATTTGGATTCATCCCTCGGCTGTTATGTCTACAGCATTATTCAATCCATCATTCATATATACATGTCTGAAATTGTTGTGACCCGGCTCATACCTCTATCATAGGTGTTGTAAATTTGCTACTTGTAACCGGCATCAGAGCTCGCATAGTAATCGCCTCTGATCGAACTTACTCCATTGTATCGTAGGTTACGACCATGATGTCACAGTTAAGCAGAAAGCAGATGTATTTGGGGTGCGCATGCTGGGCGAGAGAATCATCGACAATCTGATCATTTTGGACAACACAGTGGATGGTAGGTATTTTTAGTTACGTTTTAATTATCATGCACATTGCTGGACACATCCGTGAGCGCGTATGCTTATGTATTCGGCATGTATTGTAGATTCCAATGCAATTTCGTCCTGCAGTCATACCTGATACTCAATCATACTCAATTTCGGTTTGCACTATAACTTGTTATTCTTGGTTTGGGCTAGCCATGAACGGGCTCTGTACGCATATATATCAGTGCCACGTGTCGTGCACTGTGAGTGCGCATCTCAAGAATAATATCGTAAGACAATGCTTGTATTCCAATGGAAGCTGATCTGGAACGTGTTGTTATCATTTTTCTTCTGCCTGTAGTCTTGAATATTCTGCTGCCGTGCATAGATTTGAAGCAGCTTAAGATTGCATTTACATACTCTTTGCAAGCAAACGTGTGTGGATTATAAGATCGCCTTTTCATATTACAAACCTGCACGCTCTCGGTACTTGAGGCGACTCAACTTCAGATGTTGTGCAATTTGTCGCCGGTACACATCAATTAGAGATGGTATTTTCAAACTTTCATAGCATGCTAGATATTGTGTAGATGCGTTCTGTTCTTTAGCTCGATTGAAGCCTCAAATCACTTTTGGATATTCCTTGTTCGCCACTTGTTCATATAGCTTTGGCAAAGTCCAAGGTTGACGGTGTACAGTTGATGAGTTATGTAGACTCTGGGGGCAACCTCCTGATTGCTGGTGGTGTTGAAACAGGTATGTTCGATCAGTTGTACTGCGCATCTGCCTTAGAATTTGTCTAGCACCCGTTTCCGCGTTTGATATTCCAAAGGGCGCGGTGTTGTGCGTGTGGATTCTTCCAGGGCATAGACTCCTGGGTATCGCATTGCTCATCTCTATTTTTTGCACCTGGACGAACGTGGTGGGTTCCATCTATTTTAGGAATCTATTCCATCAGCAGTGATTGGGGTATCACAGGTTGTATCTCATTTAAATCCCAGTAAAATCGGTGTCAGTCATGACCATCTAAATTGTGTTCCGTCCATTGCAGGTGCCTTGTTCGACCAAGTCGCACGTCACGCTGGTTTCGTGACGTCGCCACATAATCTGCAGTTGGTGGATCACTTCGTTCCCCACAGCTTCGATTCCGGGAATCATCAAACAATTGCTGTAGAAACTGCCAAAGCAAACAAGGTAAGAATTGCCCATAAGTGTGCCTAACCAAGACGCAAGCATTCGCCTGCTCGATCAGATTCCACATACTCGCTGATGGCGTGTTGATCATTGTGTGAAGTCAGACTACTGCCTGATAGCTGTAATGCGTGCCATTCCTGGGAATACGTGCGTACAGATTTGGCCATGGTGTTATCTGCCTGTATTTATTGGATGTCGTTCTTGGCCACGTTCTGTGTACGCCAAATTATCCAGTCCTCAGGTTGGCAAGTATCCGTAAGTTTAGTATGCCTCATGTTTTCAAACAATCCGCCCGTTGTAGAAACATTTGAAATGTTATTTGACAACATTCACTATATCATAAAGTGGTGGTCTTGCAGACACGCAATCGTTTCTATCGGTACTATCGAAGATATGAAGTGTCTTAGGGTAGTCATATCTCTCTTGTTATACAAACCGTATTAAACATTTGTGCAATGATTGCGCTTTGACTGCTCGAGCAAATCTCAAGCCTCCTATCCACCCACCAATAGGCCGTGCTGGAGACGGACGCGTCGGCTCTTATCTACAACGGCCCTGCGCTTAAAATCGCGCGTGGCAAATTATCGTTCGCTGTTCTGCGCGCACCCTCCACTTCATATGCGGGCGCTCACTGTCACGGCGAGGATTGTGTCCTTGTGGGCGGCATGGAAGCACGCAACAACGCGCGTGTGCTCGTTGTTGGATCTACTGATATGCTCAGGTGTGTGTGTATGTGATGTATGTTGTGACTGAGAGGATGCTTAGTGTTCTCTCGTACGATTTTGGTCTATTGTTGTGAGCTTGCTTTAGATCCGCCTTGGAAGGGTTTGAACTACTACGTTAGACGTGAGCAAAGTTGCAGAATATAAACACAAAATTTTGGTCAATAAGCCCTAATCGAAGCCGTCACTCTCTATCCCAGTGACGCCAACGCTAAAGCGAGCAAGAGCAACGAGGTAGCTCAGAAGAGTATGATGGAGTGGATCACCATGCGCAAGTCGGTCGTGCGCACGCGTAAAGTGGAGGTGCTGTCGCTTGCCCCTAAGCTTGAAGGTGCATACACGGTCATGGACGAGGTCGAGTACGCCATTGAGCTTGAGGAGTTGGTGAACGGAGAGTGGGTTGGATTTACAGGCCGTAGTGATCTGCAGATGACTTACACGCGCATGGATCCCTTTGTCACACGCGATCTGACCGAGGCTGGCGATGGACGATACTTCACTCGCTTCAGTCTGCCTGATGTGTATGGTCTCTTCACTTTTAAGGTGTGGTGTATTTTCTTGAGATAAATGACTCATTGTCGTGCCTTCCTCGGCTGGTATTTCTTGATTCATACCATATTTGGCGTGGTGTGTATTGCCTTCGTTGGGTGTCCCGAATATTTGTGATATGTTGTATTCTTTTACAAATAGGGATCAGGTCGTCAAAGTGTCAGGTTGTCCCTTTCATCAGTATTATAACTCTCACATTCTTTATATCAGGTCAAGTATACGGCGCATGGCTACTCATGGGTGGATGAGGAACTGACTCTGGTGATCAAACCACTGCGAAACAATATGCACCAGAGATGGATTCCTGGAGCTTTCCCCTATTATACATCAGCGCTGTCTATGATGGGAGGGGTCCTAGCTGTTTCGTTTGTGTATTTATACCACTCTGACGTACCACAGAAGAACAAAAAGGTTTGAGCTGGTAGTTGATACCTTTCCAAGGGCATTCAATCTGTTTGTGTATTCGTTTAGAAGCGAATGTAGAAGTAATAAAAATACGGTGACGGGTGGAGAATCAGAAGACCTAACTCGAGGAGCTTGTCTTGTTTGCACTTTAAGTTTTCCGCATTTCCTAGTATCGAAACCATAGCAGAAACTTGTGTGTTGTATTGGGGTTCTACCTAAGGGCACTTTATTTATTCCAATAAGGAGAAGGTACAGGTAGACTCTGCGAACGTTTCAGTCGTGTATCCGATGGCTCGCACACCAGTTTCGAATTAGGCTGCAATCTCTTGATCTCTTCTTTCAGGCTCGTAAGCTTAGCTCGTAGCAACTCGATCCTCTTTTTGGCTGCGTTGAATGGTATATTGAAGTTAAATTTTTTATACGTCGTTGTGTACAAACCTTCCCGCTCGCAGGCAATGAACAAGGTGGCATGACGTATCTCCATACAACGATCCAATAAATTCACGCAGTAAGCGAGAGACACTGTTACCTTCTTGGATCACCTTCAGATTGCTAGGTCGTTTCGTGGTCGGTAAAATAGGCATTTCCAATACAGTCCCCGGTGGCATCTGGATGCGAACTTTGTTTGTGAGCAATCTCAATTGTGAAGTTTAATATAAATGGGCTGTACATAGGAGCGAGGTTTATATTACCTGATCTTCGATGAGCTTATTTGTTTGTTGAAGGATTGCGTAGAGCGCTTTCAGGCCCTCATTAATTTCCTTCCTTGTTCGCCTGACGGCATCTCTGTTGTAAGGAATGGAGAATCGTACAAGACTGTTGAATTGTCACTCACTACCACTATTCCACAGCATATGCGGTTGCGGGACGCACATGTCCAGAAGTTCGTAATTGCAAATGACATACAAGTGTGCCTGTCTCCTTTCCTCGGGCAAAGACTTTTGGGTCCTGACAGTGAGATCAGGGTCAGCAGTTGCCTGTGAAGTATCAGCATAGTTGTTGTCACTGAGCGTGAAGCATTGCGTAAATGTAGAAAGTATATATAACATAGCCACTTTTCAACGACCAACATTGGGAACGTCCAAACTCCGAAGGCGGGTCTGCAAAGGCTGTGTCTATATATATATCACTAGCAGCAGAAAGCAGAAGCACCACTGCACGCCAAATTGTGTCTATGGTCATGTGAATAGGTTTTGCGACTTCTGTTGAACATCCATAGGAATTTTGTATGATGCATATATTCACATTCTGTAGTATGCGCCCTGCCTAGCGCATGAAGCGGCAGCTGTCCTTTAAGTTCTTTGAGAATCCACACTAATCGAGTACGACATACAAGCTGACTGCCATCACTCAAGGAATCGACTCTATCCGCAGCTGGCTGGTGTGCTGGTTGGATAATAAAGAAACTTTTAGCTACTGCAATTAATCCATGATTTCGCACTTGCTGTATCGAAAGTTCAAGCAATTATGCAATAGTTGAAGTACGTCAAACATCGTGCTTTCAGCCGATAGACTGATTAAGTCTCGCGGTGTTTCGGATAAACACGATATATGCTTCATGCTCAAATACTAGGAGAGATAGAACATGGCATATTGAATACCTAGTGTTTGGGAGCCACAGGGGAAAGTAGCTCCTCTCGACGAGCTATCTGTGTCATTCGGTAAGTAAGCAGCCTGCGGGTGGTGTGGAAACTGCCACTCATATAGTCCGTAAGGTACCTGGGACAAATGGGTTGAATATGATTGGGCTTCTGTTCCCTGCGCACCCGGTTGCGGGCGAAGCGGATGCTGATGCCAGGGCATTGGCGGTAGTCGTGTTGGAGGTTGCACGTGCGACAGTGCCCTTGTCAGTACATGGGCTTTAAGTCGTGTATCCACTGTCGGCACTTCTAGAAGATGCGAGGCCTTCTGATGTGGAGAGAAATTGTCTCCAGGGCCCGAAGAAAAGCGCTCATGGTTATAGTACGGTCCTGAGGCCTGCCGTTGAGATTTCTTCTCTACTCGAACCCTTTGCTTGCCACCGTTGCTATTTGTGTCCGATAACGTCGTGTCGCTACTGCCAATGCATTGATAAGCGATAGCGTGTGCCAATCCAGATTTTTCCTCAGCGTTAAGATCGAGAAAGGTGCCCTGCGCCAACGTACCAAAGGGGCAATTCAAATACCGGTCCAAGTTGCAATCAATGCCTATTGAGATTGTCCCATGATCCGAGGTGGGTTCGGCCACGGGTATTGTATTTACTTCATTTACAAGCGAAGTATTCGTATGTAGTTGCGTATTGTATTGTCCATTATGGACATAATCGCTGAGATCATATGCACAGGGGAACGTATTATTCGATTCACCACTCATGACTATTGTGTTATTGCACGGTGATACATACACGCAATGGCACGCGCTAACGAGGTCACAATCGTTATGAGCGTGAATACATATCAGCGTAAAATTTATTAGGAACACTAAACTTCACGCATCGAATGTCATCATCAGATCGATATAAAAATAGTAGATGCGCACATACGCAGAATCGCATGTATATATTGGCACAATACCGAAATGATACGCGACTAATGATTCACGCTTCAAAGTTTAGAAACGAATTTCAGAAATTTCGTTAGAGCGATATCGCCTTTTTGATTGACAGACCAGAATTTGGCGGCCGCCCGTAGGATAATTCATTCGCGAATCGCCGACCAACGGCCTCCGCCTGACAGCCTCTGCCGAATTATAGATACCTAGTGTCACCACGTCAGCCACCCTGCCCCCCATTTAGTAGCGAAAGTACCGCTTCATAACAATACAGGCATAACGAAATAACGATATGATCTGGTGAGGTTTGCGAGTTGTGACAGCAATGCAGGCGGATTACTATTGGAATTTCGAGTCATGACTCACACGTATACTATCAGAAAAAGTCGTTAAGCAGTAAGTGTGTCGGCACCAGCAAAGCCACATTATTGTGTTTAGTCAGCAATCTGGCATGCTATTAATGTAGATACAGTGACGTAAACGGGTATCCCGTTAACTATTGATGAAAAAGCAGTTGGCCTACAGTATCGCGTATTTTATGTACAATAGTCATTGTAAAATAATTTACCATACAACACCATATATGATCACAACGCTAGCTCTGTTCTCCTGCAAGATGGAAACTTAGTTTTTCATGTGTATAAGAGCCGCTTGGCAATGTACACATACGCTCATTACCGAAGTATTAGTTCTGTCAAGTTTCAAGCCATGTGGAGCTGATATCGGACTGTCTGTGGACATTGAGGGTAGACGTCAAACGTGTGGATGAGTGAGCCGTGAGCATTCAGTATTCACGCTTCCAAAATCTGATTGATGGATTACAATTGGGCGGCTGATCTCGAATTATATTCTGAATGCTTTTATAGTTGCCTTATTGGCTGCGTCATTCAAGCTAGGTTAAAATCATGACATATCATTTGATTAGTATATCATAAATGTCTTCATAGTACAATGTGTAATTGCGTAAATATATTTTATTGATGTATTTATAATTTAATGTATGAGTTGTATGGCTATCACGTATGTTTCATACTACATACAAGATATATATTTTACATACACACATTATACTTATAGACATACGTGTACCAATTCATAGATGTGTACACATGGTTGTCTGCGTACCACGTCAATTAATCATAATAAACAAAGCCTCAATGAATTTTTCAACGACAAGATAATATTAAGTTGATATGTCTGAATCCGGTAGTCATGTAAGGTATGTTTTAAACATTTCGTGTCTGCCGCTACATATACTTTGTTTTTACTTTAGTGAAACTGACTACAGTATTCTAATAGCTTCTCCTGGGGGCCGAAGATAGTACAAAGTCTTGTCCTCTTGAAGAGAGATAATACGACTTTAAAACCAGCGGCATTGGTTTGCTTGTGCAGACTCTCGTATCCATAGCAGATCTTGCAACCCTCACCTTAGAGTTAGCTTGCCGAACATACACGGATGTCATTTGGTCAGAGATATGAATAATGTCTCCAGATGCGGTGTTTAAGAATACTGGTAGTGGAGAATAGTTTGATGGTCTTTTGCTTTGCGCGCTCCATAATGATTTGGCGGTCTGGTCTATTCTATGGACACAAAGCCAACTCGTTACATGTATTATGGATATTACTTATATTCTACCATTTTATCGATATAAGTATATGTATATAGTATCCATGCCCGAGCTCTACTGATAAAAAATGACGCAGGTATGTAGCTAAGATTTTCCCACTTCATCTGCGATCTGTCAGCTAGATATATACACCGCTCTGACTTCCAGTATACTCGATATTATCATTTGTAGGCTTCTCTATAATCGGTCGTTATCGAATCGAACAGATTACGGCGCCACTGAGACGTTGACAGGTGATATATACGACGGTACAAATGCTTTAGAAGCGCACGAGGTGGATAATGTTACAGACGCCGTGGGGTACAGTGTGCCCTCGTACGAAGGCTTGGAAGACCACAATTACGTGGTGCGCACTCTTTACTACTGGATATACCGTATGCACGATGTGTTGTTGAAGTTGACCACGCCGCAAGAGTATAAGCTTCGCCACGTTCCCGTGCCTATATTGGTCCAGAAGCGGTGGAAGAGTTTACCGCTTACGGCGCTGCCACCCATCATACACCAGTTCACTATTGGATTGTATCTGGTGTTTGGGTTTGCGTTGTTGACCACACTTGTCTACTATGATACGTACGCGGCAGACACCGACTATGGTAAGCCATACCGCTTAGACTGTGGAGACACACTCGGTGCACTGAACAAATCTGTGCACCACTTGGATGGCTGGATACCTGTCCGATGTCCGGCATACTGCCAATATCGGGGAGCTGGTGAGGCACATTTCCTGAACGAAACGGTGTTAAACCAACAATCAGTAAATGGTGGCAGCACTGTTGAACACGATGGAGCGTATCCACGATTTGCTGCACGTGATGCGGAAAGCTCTGATATTTACTTGTTTACAAGGACCTCACCCGTGTGCAAGGCAGCTGTGGCAACTACTACGCTTTTCAGTCCTTGGGTAGGAGGATGTCTTATAGCTCGGGTACATCCGGTAAAGTCTCCGAGTGGAGATGATTCAAGTTTGACTGAAGAGACTACAAACAGTAACATCCCTACCAATGACGGTCCTTCGTTACAAATCGTGCCTGACGCCAATCAACATTTGGCACGGATGGAGAGTAGGAGTGCGAATACGTTGGATTCAAGTATAGGCACCAACGAATTAACAAAGCCACAACAAAACAGCTTAGACCTTCCACGAAGGATCCCACTACAGCTTCAAGCGTGCATGCACAGTCACTGCCAAACGTTTGGGCACTCACTGCTAATAATCGTGGTGCTGTATACGTGTGGTCTCCTCCTGCTCTCACCGTCGAGGCAGACGTTCTTTACTGCACTCATGATGATCGGTTACTGGTATGTTCTGAACTATTTGCCGATAGCTTTTGTATTTGAATCTTGCTAATATTGCTAACTCATATTTTTCTAGCAACCAATAATGTATCAGATTTCAAATTTAAAACACTATACTATGTTTTTTTCTTCAAAGTATGGATGTGTACCTGCGTTGTATTGAGGTAGTGTCCCTAGATCGAGATAGATTGGCGTGAGTTAATTCAAAAGACACATTGACTAGTTTTGACAAATTCTCGCTTTTCTGGGGCCTACAGGTATGTCGTTTTCGTCGTGTATCCTACATACACCGCGAATGGCGTCGACAGAGTTGATTACGCGCTGGGTACGTTCTTCTCCTTTACTGTATTCATCTATGCGATCTTCGATTTTTCGGTCAACATCACACTGTACGACACCGCCTGTGGGCGCTATGTATTCGATACGATGCTCCTGTTCATGCTGCCCTACTTCGTGATGCTACATATGAGCTATATCAAGGTAAGTGTGTGATATATAATCCATTATAGTCTCTGTGCATCTGCTCATGCCGCTCGCGACTTAACTGGTGGTCAACCGCAGAAAAGATACGCCCGTTTCCGCTTTCAGAAGGAACTATTCCAGATACAAAGTGGCGCAGTGCAGTGTTTGGTGCTTCGTCCACTATTGCGCCTTGCTGTGCTCAAAATATGACCGTATGAGGTGTTACATGAGGTATAGTACCTTCAAATCGTTTCAGTTGGATCGCATATACTTCGATGGTTGTCAGACATGCGTTTAAGGCCACAGCGTGAGAGCACACAAACAGTGAGAGCTACACTAATACCACTTCACTCTTCTGGTTCTGCAGCCTTTCCTAGATTATAGTTTCACCCCTGGTGGGTTTTCGGGTTTATCAGACTGGCAAGTGGCTATTGCCGTCATCATCACACTGGCCGTGATCGTGCTCGGGGCTATACAGTTGGCAGAAGTATACCGCCACGGTTTGCTCCCGTACTACTTCATCGGATACGTTGCTGTCATATCCCTGCTGTGCATAATTACTTGGTTGGTAGACATGTCAAACCATCTCATGTTCCACCTGCACCACTACCAACTGGCGCTACTGCTGCTGCCCATGACCCGGTTTTCTGGTCGCTTTAGCGTGTTTTTGAGTGGACTTTTGTTGGGAATGTTCGTGAACGGTGTGGCGTGCTACGGGTTCGATTCCACTTGGGGCTTCAAGCCAGATACATAAGTCAAGTCACGAGAAGTCAAGCGAGAAAGGCTTTTGTAACCACTGCACAGAGGCCGATCGCATGGAACAATTCAACGCCACCGGCCTCGAATGCGAATATCATGACGTGTTGAGCGCAGCATATCAACCATCTCACCGAGGTCTAAGAGGATCAAACACGAACTTCCGTTACATATCATCTTATCGAATTTGCAGGTGTCAAATAGGGTTAGATATAGCTTCTCATACACTAATCTCAGTAGGTACATGAACGTGCCTTGAGTACCATACACTATAGACGATGACGAGCTAGTGCTGACGACCCAATACCTTAAAGCAAGTACCCGCCCTGGTGACTCGCCATGTGCGCGTGTATATCAATTGTGGCCTATTATCAACTATATCCAGTCCGAACCAGTGTAGAAAGCGGATTGCAGGTTGGAGCAGGTAGCAGACGAAAAAGTCAGAATGCAAAAGTAATTAAGACTGCACACATTAACTACTTGAATGCCCTACGAAGGTATATAGTAAGACTATGCAATTCTTGGATAAATCGAGAGTCGAATGAAAATGCTGTTGCACAAGAAAAATTATGGAAACGTACTGTGCATGGGAATCGGATGATTGGGTAATATACATCTAATTCTAAGGTGTGGCAGAAATGAGCAGCCTCTCTGCGAGACTGCAAAATCTAGTTAACCGTATCCAAGTACTTTTTTTCCCGCTAGAATATCCGCATACAAGTAATAAGCACGCATAGCGGGGTACGTATATAACAACAACTAAGCCCAAAAGAACAGCGGCTTAAACATTTAATTTGTAGATTCTCGTTCTAAGAGCACGATAAATTCGAAGTTCGGCGTATTTGGGAATAAGTCAGCCGCCGCCACTCTCATTGGTCGGAAGGGGAGCCCAATGTAGTTGTTGCTTGTAGGTCGGCACAGACTGTAGGCATTGGGTATCAATATTGAAGCGAAATAATGAGATCTCGTTTTGTGCATTGTACTTACCACATATAGAGCACGCGCTTGAAACAATCGCCACATTGCTAGAGGGTAAAACAAATCAGGAGTGCATACCGTTCGTAGATTTTAAATGAGATAATTTATTTTATGGCAAGTCGTCCTGAATTAGAATTGCTTACACAGCCCAATCGAAGATATTCAAGCATGTTCACGGGCCTATCAAACTTGTGTGCCTCGAAACAACTGGCTTACCTGGTCAAAGTCGGCAATGACTGTCGAGCATCGCAAGCCACGTACACAAGTCGATCAATCTGGGGAGTTGCACGTATGACCTTCACAACGTCCTTATCTATATATGTGAGACAAAGCGGTCGGTTGGGTATTTAGACTGCGGTAGAAACATGCACAACTCAAACTTGTCGATCTGGTCTGTGATAATATTGGAACGATCTGAGCCTAAGATTTGATTGCCAATGAAGACTTGTGATTGGTATCACACACACAAGAAGTATAGAACATACGTAATCCAGCACGCGGTGGGTCTAGGATGCCCATGAGACCCATATTCTCCAATAGCGCTGTGTTCACAAGCTTGCCCAGGGTGTCCTCGGCCTTACCACATACAAACTCGATGTTCTTCATCTCATTTTTCAAGGCATTTTTCTTCGCATCCTCGATCGCAGATTCGACAATGTCCACTCCAAAAACCTTATTCGCGACTGGCGCCATCAGCATGCCTATAGTCCCCGTGCCACAACATACATCCAATACATTCACACTTCGTAAAACGGAATCCTTGCTCGCGTCTTTCGACCCGTCCTTCTCAGCCTTGATATCAGTTTGCGCATTGCCATCGTGATGTACCCCCATGTCATATAATTTCGCCTTTCCATCACGCTCCTTCGCACTCTTGGCTCCTGCACCTAATTTTTTAGTCTCACCTGCCCATTGACGGATCAGTGAATACAAATTCTCCGCACCGCCGTAGTTAACCTGAAAGAATGACGTTGGGGATATATCAAATTTGAGACCCATCAGTGTCTCTTCTAGTACCGGAGGCCCGTGTACCAACTGAATGTCCGAACCGAATCCATGCGAAATCCCTTCATAGCATTGTAGTGATATAGACTTCACATTTCCTTCCGGAAAGTTCTCTGAGAAATGTACGCCGAGAAGTTTGCCCTGTTCCGTTATCTCGGTCGTGGAAAGTTTCTGAGGGTGCATCTGGGCCACAATCATGATCTCGCCAGCATGCGTCTCGCGCACAAGCAGAAGGCGCCAGTGTCCGGTGCGTTCCTGCGTGTTATAAATGGGAAGTTTGGACATCTCTGTGATGAACTTCTCAAAGTGTAGACACACGGCCTTCATGCCCTCAGACACCAAGGGACACTCCGTGGGCCGTACAACATTCGTACCGTCAGCGCTTCTTCCCAATAAGAACCCCACATGCACCTCACCCTCGGCCGATTGCCCTAGCGAGAATTCGCATTTATTTCTGTACCCTTTAATTACTTTGGAGGGGATTATAGACTCAACGGGACATAACGGAGACGCATTCACCCAGTCCACACCCGCTTTGCGTAGGTCTCTCTTCCAATCGTTCATCACGGACTTCACTATACCATCTTTCTTCAATAGTTGTTGGTCGTATGGATATCTCCAATACGCGGCCACCTTGTCGTTAATTTGTTCGTGTAGTGGTAGTGTACTTTTCGGTCGTTTGGCTCTCTGATCGTTCTCGGTAGACCTATCTCCCGGTCTCTTCTCACCCACCAACTGTACAGCCAAACGTGCGCGCATGTATTGCAATTAGTGGGAGTGAACCAAAGTCACCTATATCGGCATAAACTAATACTGTACATGGATTGTATGCACGTCACAACAGCAGTGAGAACATCTTATGTTCTCCCCGAATACTCAGAAACCCTTTCGATGTCAATCCAATGCGAGTCTGAGGTATTTTACACGGCTCACATACAGCTCCAAAAACTCATACACAGAGACACCAGAGAAACGGTCGCCGCAGATAAACACTGCGCTCGAAAACACAAAAGCTCCTGCATTCGCCCGCGAGCGATTTGTGCGCGTACCTGTGTGCCCTTCTTAGGCGCTGCGTGTATGGCGTAGATATTGTTATTCTTCCAAGTCGTATCGTTCAACACTTTCAGCGCCTTCTGTTTGTTATCCTCGTTCTGCAGATCAATTGCAGTGTATAAGAGTGAGCAGGTGTGTTTTCCAGCCTCATACAAAGCAGATAGCATTGTGTATTTTGTACACATCAATTTCACCTGGCCCGCTGCAATATACGATAGTGATTTATTTGTGTTGCGCACATTTCTTGCGTGATCGTTGCACGTTAAATCGTTCCTACACCTTCCTGTGTGTGCCATACTTTTGCTTCGCATAGAACTGGATATCAAGTGGAGTACAGTCTGCACTGGGCTTTAATATTAAAGTGAAGTGCGGGAATCTTCCATATAAATGAATAAATGAACAACTCATAAACTGTGAACTTACCTCAAACGTGACGAAGGAATACGGATATTGCTTGGTACCCTGGACGGATACTTTGATAGGTTTGAGGCCTAGTTGTCCCAGTTTCTTTTTAAACGCCGCCACGCTTGTAAACTGCAAGAATCCCGGGAACGAACAGTGAGTACAAACTGGTCTACGGAAACCTATCGTACGATACAGTTCGTCTGAAATACCCCAAAGTCATTGATGGATTCGACCCGCAGAAAAGATTTGCATATCGTATACTCATACACCTCTCTGCAATTTGACCATATATTTTACCTCGGACGCACTTGCTCTTAATTAGACAAATGTCCTACCTCAGCTTGAGGTATGCAATAGCTTCGTCATCTACCCACAGCAACACACTGCGCGCGACTCTCACGTCGTGAACAATTTCGAAAATTAGCACATTGTCATACCTTAGGCAGGCTATCCACTTTGATTCGATATATCTCCGATGTGAAGCCTTCGTCTCCACGCTTCAACGTTTCTTGTACCGGTTTCTCCTTGCCTGGTGTTTGAGTAGTGCCGTCAGTGTCCTTTGTTGGAACATTTAAACTATCATCTGCATCATTCTCGGTCAAGCAGTTAGGTGCAACAACCTCAGTCGCACCATCGCTAGCTAGGGCAGTCGGTGTTTCACTAGTCGCAGAGGTAGTCTTAGCTGCAAGACATTC
Organism: Sphaeroforma arctica JP610; assembly: GCF_001186125.1. NCBI lineage: Eukaryota > Ichthyosporea > Ichthyophonida > Sphaeroforma > Sphaeroforma arctica. The sequence continues at coordinate 48,962 of NW_014040472.1, read as the reverse complement.
ACTGTTTTGTGCAGGTTTTACCTTAATTGATGAGATACTGGCGGCGCTATCAACGTCCATCGGTGTGTCAGTAGAAATGGCTTCTGCTTTGATCTCTGATACAGTCTCCATCGGGGTGTCAGTCGAAATGGCTTCTGTTTTGATCTCTGCTGCAATCTTCATCGGTATACTATCTGACGCTACTTCTGCTGCAACAATTGAGCCAATTTCTGCCGGGTTGTTTTCAGATACACTTTCCAGTGCAATGTTTTGCACTGTAGTCTCAAATTTAACTGTCACTGGTGCGATTACACTAGTGTCGCTAATAGGGGCAGCTTCAACTACCATACTTGCCGACTCCGACACATCCGCATCGTTCTTGAAACTATCTTCGGTCGCATCACTTGGCTTGATACCGACCCCGATCTCACTCTTTACTGTTTCGACAGCAAATACTGCTTCAGCTTCATGGCCTGAAAGAATTTCAACGGACTCGACATTAGCCGAAGACACTGGAGCTTCGTCTTTCACATCCGCAAAATCCACATTCATCTTGTCTACAACCTCAGATTTAACTTCTTTCATGGTCTTCTCTACGGTAGTACTTTCAGCAGCATCTACATTCACCTTATCTACAACCTCGGACTTAATTTCTGTTATAGCCTTCTCTACGGTAGTACTTTCAGCTACATTCGTCTTATCTACAACCTCAGACTTAATTTCTGTTATGACCTTCTCTATGGTAGTACTTTCAGGAATGATAGTGGGGATAGGCATGGTGCCGACAGGCTCAATCGAATTAGTGTGCTTTTCCTCAGACATGATCAATTTTAAAGCACTACCAAACGATACTCGTTCCTTTTGTGCTGCGGTGGCCTCGGGTTTCCGGCACTTATTATATATCCGCAATGTATTCTCAGCAGTAAACTATAATGGAGGCGGATATGCCAAAAGTTGTAAAGTAAAGGTAAGTATCCCTTATTGCTCACATATACAGATCGTTGCTATCCATTGATATACCGATCGAGTTTAATAAAACATTTACGCATATATACGTGATACGATGTTGTATGAATCTTTATTTATAAATATATGCTCGGAGCTGCCGACTGGGAGAAGCCAAAAGGAAGTTCAAAATGCCGGTCAAAAAACTTTTGGCGGCGACTTATTCGGCCACTGCCCACTGTAGGAGACACGTGACGGACTGACGGACTGACGCCGTTCAGCCGCTGGGAGACTTCCGTATGCGCCGACGTTGTATGATTTACATTTATTTATTTATTCCTTTTTCCTTTTGGAAGAAATGGTTTCTTTTAAAAAAAAACAAAAACAAATGTATTTACCGTGTTTGGGCTGTTTAGTTTTTTGTGGCTTTACACGCCGATGTAAATACATACAAACCTATGTGGCGCCAGCGATATTAAATATAGATAGTCAGCCACATGAATATTCATATATTCATAGATAACTAGATATTCAGCCATATTACATACTCACCTGTTGCTGTCCGGTTTAGAAAAGCTACCACGTACGCAGGCGACACTCTTAAGAATACAAATACTAAAAAGTATCATAACAGCCCTAGGCTTAAATCGACAATGTCTGCTCAAGAAACGCGCATCGCCGACCTAGAAAAGGAAGTTGCAAGGTATGTCGCTACGTCTATTCCTGTTCTATCATGATTTCATCGAAACTGAGTTTAACATCATTGGAATACCTGCCTTTATGGAATAGCTTTGCTTTCCAGATGGTAATAGAGCGGCGTGGTGGTTGGAGTGTTTAATTGTGTATATATTAGTGATATCAGCCAATTTGTGTACGTGAGTCCGCGTCGGCTCTCTTTTGCAGCATCTGATTCACTGCCGCTTTCCCTTTTAGATTGCAATCATGCTTAACTGTAAAAGGAGCGCCGAGGAAAGACTGGTCGGAAAAGATCGAAAACTTCAAGTTTAATACTATAGAGGAGGCTTTAGAAGCGATTAAGCAAGGTAGGAGCTTTGTTCTAGGTCATATCGTGGATAGTAATGTTTCCATTTCGAACTTTGTAAGTGGGACTTTATGAAAGTCTGCCATTGTTATCCAATCAATAACCACACCAGGTAAATTTTGGCATACACGATAAACGATTGATTTTAATTACGATCCAAGTACACCGAACACGCATATTCATTCACCTTGCAGTTTTGATCGTGATACTTTCCTGTTGTATTAATCTGAAACATAGACGCCAATATTTTTTAGTGATATATATAAATATATATATATATATATATATATATATTGTATTCATATGTACATATTGTATTCATTTGTACATATATATATATATATATATATAAATATATATATATATATACATATTGTATTCATATATATATATATATACGTGTATATATTTGTTGTGTATCATTGCTACCGAAGTATTTGTATTTGCCAATGCAACTAGTATATATATATATGCTTCATGCGATTCTAGTTAATATCAAATTTATGTGTTGTTATGTTATACATACGTATTCATCTTTTATGTATGTATATACAGTTATGTGCGTACATGACTATATCCTAATACGTATACATATATTTGTATCTGATTATCTGTATAATCATTTTAAGTGGAGACCTTTATATATAAATTGATCATATGTTTGTGCATAGATGTCACTGTTTTTGTTTAACGTACCACATGTATACAAGGATGTGCGTGTGTATGGTATACATGGCTTGTACGTATTCTTCAAACCATAAGTTGAATGGAGCTGGCTCTATTAAAGTCAGACGCACACACGTGCAGATTTTACACTCTTTTAGAATAATTCTTAGTGTGTATTCGGCTTCTGGTTTTCTTTCCAATTTTTGTTGTCCCGGTATATACCTCTTCCGGTGTGTTGCTCAAATGTCGCTTCCGAGATAATTTAGTGGATTCTCTTTTACAATGCCATTATAGTACCTTGAGCAGAAAATGGATGTGTGCTGTTCAATTGTTAGAGCTCGCCATCGCTCGTTTTGGCTATTCAAGTACTCTCCAGTGAGGTCGAGTTCTCGTCCAATAGTACCACACGGTGTAAAATATTTGGGCTACTCACCAGTTCTCAAGTTTTAGCAACCCTTATACTCTTACCACAAAATATTGTAAGCGATAGGACTAATGTGCCCTCGAGAAATCGCATGCTCATTCTCAATAGTTTGAATCTGCGGGTGAAAAGCCGTGGCTTGAGCTATGCACAGAGGCGAGTTTGATGTTGATCACAGGTACAGGGTTCTGATTATTTCATGTATTTTTTTTGTAGGTGAATTCGTGGTAGTTTTAGATAATGAAGATCGCGAGAACGAGGGTGATCTCGTAGCGGCTGCAGAACTCATGACACCTGAGAAAATGGCCTTCATGATCCGTCACACAAGGTGTGTTATAATTACAAACGATTTTCATCGCGGACGCGAGTTTGAGTTGTGTATTCGATAGCAAGGGATTTTTTTGGTCTAGTATAGAGTACCTCTGTTACTATTACGAGCACGGACGCATGTGTCATGCCTGTATGCACAGCATAATTGATTGGTTTGACATCTTACGATATTGGAGGGACCGAACTTATTTTTGGTGGATACCGTGAAAAGTCTTTGATGAAGTGATCACGAAGCAGTGATTGCCATTAACTTCGAATATGAGTAGTGTAATTGACCAGTGGAAATGTAATAGTGCTATAAATTGACATCCGACTAAACCATTATTATTATTTTATGCGCAGCGGTATTGTCTGTCTCAGTCTAACGAAACCCGACCAGGAACGCTTGGAGTTGCCAATTATGGTTGTGAACAATACAGAGAAGCACCGAACGGCATTCACGCACACTGTCGACTACGCTGTTGGGACGACCACCGGTATTTCGGCTGGTGACAGGTATGTTAATGTATATTGCCCAACTCATTTTGTTGATTGGAAGTATGGTCAGACTATGGCGAAAACTTTGGGCCTGAAAGCTAGCGCATCTTTTCGATAGTCAATCAAGCTAACGCCGCGGTGAAATGCGCGTCATAAAAATTGATGTATCTACTTATTTATATTTTCCAGATCGGCAACGGTGACCGCGGCATGCGACTCATCAATTAAAGCATCGGAATTTAATCGACCCGGACACATATTCCCACTAGTCTCGGTAGAGGGCGGTGTCTTGACCAGAATGGGACATACAGGTGTGTGAATTGAAGTCTTTTGCTTTAACATATGTAAGAAGATCGATAGCTAAATGCGAGAATCGGAAGGTAGTCGAACTTTGGGAAATGTGAAGACTCTGTCTCTGACCAAAAAAAAATTACGCTTGTTTTGTGAATGGTTTTCATGCAGAGGCGACGTCGGATCTATGCAAGTTAGCCGGACTAAAACCTATGGGAGTGCTGTGTGAAATTGTGCTGGATAACGGGAACATGGCACGACGAAGTGATTTGGAAACTTTCAGCCGAGAATACGGCCTAAAAATCATCACCATCAGTGACCTCATCGAATATCGCAAAACAAACAATATTTAGTTATATATCCGAGATGGCGAGTAGCCATTTAGCCCATTAGTTGTGGGTGTGAAGTACTTGGCAGTATGTAATGCCATTGCGCGATTCTGCCAGACAAATGCTATCGGTCGACTTTCCAATATACATGGATCCAGAATTAAATAGTAGCCTCATGTATTGTAACAACCCTTGTTACTTCAGCAATTCACTTCGTATCATTGTTGGTTACTTGATTCAAGCTCTACTAGATGTATATATATTTTCTAATTTTCGTTCTAACTGTTGCTCGATTGCGGTGTTGTAATGATAATCAGGATCATGCATACAGTATTTACGGTTTGTGATGCTTCTCTTGTGTAAAATGGGTATTTATTGTAATCGCAGAAAAGCGAAATATGAAAAGAGATTACTTTGATTATTACTAAGTGGCGGTGATGGATTGTGTGTTAAGCGAGCACGCTGTTGATACTGAGGTAATCTAAGCTTGTGATATCCCAGTATGTCCGGCGTGAACCCTATCCGCCTATATCGGGGAAAATTGTAAGACACTATAATACATAGCAAGTCTGGAAATGTGGTCTCGCAATGGAGTTCAATGCCCAAATGCTCGCTTTTTGTTGTCCGACAAAATAGCCTACTTTTCTGCAGGGCCTGTTAAAAGTGTCGAACATTAAATTTACAAAAACGGTAATTGAATGGGCGACCCAACCCCACGTTTGGACAAGTTGCTACTCGTCTGTCAAGGATCGGCTCGCTGCAGCTGCGGTGCAGACTGAATCGTCCTTATCGGTAACCGTTCAATCGCGTGAGGATTGATAGCAGAGAGATATCCCATCGGATGGTACTGCTTACACCTAACGGAAGATGGTCCTGATACCCCTCGTTCCTCATTTGTGCTCAGCGGGGAGTGTCAGTTTTTCCGTTCTCTTTGATTGTATGCTCGCCCGATGCCTCTATGACCAGTTCGTACACGGGCACCAGTGTACTTATAGCGACTGGAGTGGGGAAGTAGGCAGGGGAATGTCCTGTAGGAAAACAGGAAAGGAGACCAGGTCAACACATGACTCTGCATAGTTGTACCGATCGAGCGGGTGAATATGTGAACGATAATTTTGGAACAAACTTTGCACCGGTCCTGTGCAGCGAGTTTTGGTTTTTAAGCCACGTTTCAGTGAGCCCTATCAAAAATATTGATTGATACATACCCGCTTTGATGTTGACTGAATTGCGGCTCTCTTTCCTTTCGAGAGTGGCGTGCATATCCTGACTGCCCAGCAATTGTTCATCCTCACAGGCAACGCCTTCCCGTGAAGGGCTGCAGCTTCTGATCTGTGACCCTCGTCTCCCTAACCGATTACAATCCTTGACGTCGACACCATTCACAATCCTCGGCAAGCTTGATGCACGGTTGATAGGCTGGGCCGAATTGTGCCTGCTACCGCGCTTGCGCAACTCCTCATCAGAGCTTTTGTTGTCACCCAGCCGGCTATTGGAACGACTGTTTGTACCACTGAGAGGGAGCTCGGCGTCCAATGGTACTGCAGCCGGCATGTCCTCGGACGGCAACACAATCAGAGAGTGCCTCCTATTGCCAGAGAATGAGCCCCTCGGGCTGATAATCCTAGTCAATGCCGGCATAGCATCACCAGCCACGTCTGGTGTTTGCTCTCTGCCGAGCTTGCTCTCCGCACTTGCATTGAGAGCTGCAACACTTGCGGTCACGTCATCAATACCCGATACAATAGACCCAAGTGCCCGGTCTATACTAGGGTTCATTCGCGCGTCCCCTACTTTCAACTCATTTGCCGAAGGTTTGCGCTTCATTTTCTTACTCTGCCGAACACTGTCACCGTATCTATCAGAATGATCAGAACGGACTCCAAATGCGCTCGTGCTTCTCTTAATATCAGCAGCAGCTATTGTGTCCGTCATTGATTGATTGCTAAGATCATCGAGGACGGATTTCGAACGCGCCGAAAGAAACTCGCGTGTGCGATCTCTCGCATCAGTCACCGAAGGTCTTGGAGCTGACATAACGACCTTGAATCGGATAGCTTGGTTTGAAGGCTCGTTTTCAGCTACTGTTCCGCCCGTTTCGTCTTCTGAGCCGTCGCTGTTAGCTTCGAGGGTATGTATAATATCAAGTTCCGCGGCTGTCCTTTTGCCCCTAGAGCTTCCATTGTGTTGCTGAGCAATGTCTTCTGCGTTGGTATTGGTTGTGTCACTTTTCCCACCAACAGTAGATTGCGTCTTGGTCTTGCTTGGGAGCCGGAGTTTCACAGTGAGGTCCTTCGAACGCGAGGTTTCCACAGGAATAAGCGTGGTTACCTTCTCAGTAGCATCAATCACTCTCTCGGCACTGTTTTCTTTCTCCATGCCAAGCCTCTCGGAGTTTTCACCGGAAATATTTGTTGAGCTAAAATTATCGGCATTTGCTATTTTGTTGAGGCCCTCCTTGGAATTATTAATTCTATCTGAATTCCTACCGTCATTATTTACACTTGTATTTACGCTATCGTGTTTTCTGTTGCTAAACGTCTCGGTATCATTCGTGTCCTTAGCAACCGCTGCAAGACTTGCTACATCTGCATCGGTAGACTTCATCTTGACCTTTGATGCTTTGGCAATTGCGTGCAGCTCATCACTAGGAATTCTAGCCTCTGTAGATTTAGTGTTTACTATACCAGGTTCGTTCGATGTGCCATAGAGTTCATTTTCTATTTTTTGGCCTTCACTGGTTTCGACGGTCGATTCGAGGTTTTTAGCATCGACACCGTTGTTCTTACTTGCACCTTGCAACGTTTCTGCCACATCCGCCGAAGCTGTAGGAGCGGACACGCCAGATTCTGCAGCAGCTGCTGCTGATGTTCTCACAGGCTCTCCTGTGGTTGTAGAGCTTGCGTTTTCAACTGATAAACCCCTACTCGTGGCACCATTCAGTCGCTTCTCGGCACCCAGCGGCTCAGTGCTCTTACTTCTGCCATACACTGGCGCCTTTTTCACATTCAGACTCCCACCCACGCCGCGTACTTGCATGTCTGCAGGAGTATGCGTTCTTTTGAACGGTTTCTCGAAGTGATCCAGTGGCACGGATGGTGGAGGTGACACAGACCGATTCCGTTTGGACACCGTGCGGCGCGAAAAAGGACTGATAGGCGGATCTTCAGACTCGGACTGGGAATTTGGAACGGTTGTTACCTGCGCGGAGCTTTTGCGACTGTATACGCCGCTATTGTTTTTACCACCACGGCCGGCCGCTTTAGAACCCTCTTTCAATCTTTTGTTATCACTGAGAGCTGGGTCCGAGGAGGGGTCCTTCCTCCGCGTAACTTGCATATTTGTTGAACTAGCAGACTCACTGGAACCGTCATCAAGCGACAAATCTGCTCTTTCATCACTGTCCGTGTCCGTGAAGTATCCCTGGCCATCCCTAGTCTTGGTACTGGGTTGTGTCTCGTTGGCGACCTGCTCTTCGGTCGTTTCCGGTTCAGTCTTCTCCTTCGACAGACTCTTGCCATCGACACCACTGATCTCGTGGCTTTTACTTTGTTCATTGCCACTGTCAATAGCGGGCCCACTGATGGCGGCTGGAATGGTGATATTTACTTCCTTGTCCAAGTCGGTGGGGTTGACGGGCAGTGGGGGGATGTCACTCGAGTTATGAGCCGCATCAGCGTCCATCCCATCATTGTCTGCTTGCTCCGATTGAGGCCTGCATAGATAGGATACCGTAAGTTTTGAGCTGACATAGTATGTGCGTGTACATTGTCCACGACCACAGATATATGAACGCACGCAAATGACACATAATGTGGCGGCACTTTGATACGAGTTTACGAGTTTCGACTATCCCTTTGAAATGTGACTCAAAACGTATACACTACCCTTTTCAGTCGAGTCCATATTCAATTGGACATGACTCAAAAGAACGGCCGGGATGAATGTATACTTATGTGAATAACGACTACTATATCTGTACTTGAAAATATGATCGTTCCACATGTGGTGATACATGATGCACATGTATATCAATGAAGTTCAACGCAACAATTCTAAAACGTTCAAATGAGTGAAAACACATCTATCGACGTGCATAAAATTGATAGACTGGATTTGCGCCCACACAGACTGCATTGTACCCAGCAAAGACGCAGTTGACGCCTTGTCTAGGACCATTGCTAAAAAAAATGAGATTCTTACGGTATACTTACTAGTTCGAAACATCCTTGCATAAACATGTACAAGCACAAGATACAAATTCGATTTTATATTATACAATGTGAGTTATACCACAGCCAATTCGATAGCGAAGGCACAATAAAGAAATATGCACGTTTAGATGTGGAAAGAAGCCTAACTTCGACAGACTCTAAAATATAAACTGCGACATATACGTGAACACCCATAGCCTCGAAGCTCATATAGACGAACGAAGCTTTCGAATGTGAGCGTTCAATCATCATAGTCCGGCTAAAATGCGTTCGCGCAGAATTTTGCAATCGAAAGTGATCAACACAGCATCGGAATTTGGCGATATCTCTTAGAGGTGAACAGACAAATTTCGATATTCCCTAAGCGAAAGTCATTTGGGACGATGCACTACACTTGCCAGACGTTAAAATGGCTAGATGCTAGTTTGGAGCCTCTCACTAAGCACTTCAGACGTATGACACGAGATCATCCCGTTCACATAAAAGCTCATATCTGATGTTCAAACGAGAACTTTTTTGATACATACCTTTGACTATCGATCATGTTGGCTGTACATACGAAGCTGCGCCCTGCTGTGTCTAAAATGGACACCTCTATGTCTGAAGCTGAAAATGAATCCTCTACATAAAATAAACAAAGAATATTTTATCAGACTATGTTTTACAAAAGCATCCCAAACCAACAGAAATTCGTCATTTAACGCATCTACAATAATTGCGCTGGAAACTTCTGTTAATGAATCATTGCGCTATTCAACGGCCCAAATTACAATGGATCATATGCGGATTTTCGTCTCCATAGAAAAGACTACTGTCCAGAGATGAAGCAGAAGGACAGATTGCTATGTACAGTCAAATACGCATAACAGGAACAACTCGTAGACATTGGATTACACTATACTACACGCACACACACACACACACACACATATATATATATATATATCTATGTATGTGTGCGTGTGTGTATGTATGTATATGAATATGTGTATTTATGTAAATATATATATGTATAT